>NC_139956.1:22342378-22392378 GCF_963454915.1 Gymnoscopelus microlampas | reverse complement strand
CCTGTTTTGTTATTATTAGCCCGTCCCCGTCACTCACTGTGTCCCTCTGAGGAACTCCGCTTCTTGAAGGCAGAGACATGTCACACGCACGCACGTACATACACACAAAGAGGCACACACCATATCGTTTCTGTTGGGCAGAAACCTCTTGACTCCATATTTTAACTTTTTGTGTTTTTTCATAAATTGACGCCCTACTTGATCATACTACAGCATCACACAAAAGCATAAAATGTAGCAGATCCACAAGCTCTAAAAAGATCTGTAGATCTGTTCATATGTTTTTGAATTTGAATCCTGACATATGAGGTTTCCATCCGACAGGGACGATATTATGAACACCATGAATATACATGGTCATGTGAGTGTGCACATGTCTCTGAAGTTTAAAGTTGTCCACTTACACTACTACAGCCTTGAACTCCAACTACTTCCCCCTGTGTTTGAGCTGATGTATATTATTATACACAGAATGTATTTCATGGACAGTGATCTGTACACGTTCAAATTGGAGGTCTGTGGGGCCACCTACCAAGTTTGACACCTGTAGCATGCTGGGAAGTGGAGTTATGGCTGTTTAAAGCCCAGCCAATAGGAAGACAGAGGGGGCAGGGCTTCAGCAATTACAGCTTGTGCAAATTGGTGGTCTGAGTCCGCAATCAAATTTAGAGATGGCAGCATGCTGCGAACCAGAGTTATGGCTGTTTCTGTTTCCCCCCATTGAAAGTCAAGGCAACGGCAAGAAAAATAATGGCACACTTGTCCCGGGGTTGTGTCAACGGTGCGGGCGGAGTTAAGGGACAAATTTTGCAGGCATAAATATTATTAAGTATGGCGGATTACAATAAGTGTTTTGCCATTGGCATGACAGGCACACTTAATAAATATTATTAAGTATGGCAGATTACAATAAGTGTTTTGCCATTGCATGGCAGGCACACTTAATACTGCATTTATATAGGTATTCTTTCCCCCCAAAGTGCTTTCAATGTGCATTACATTCACCCTTTTCACACACAAACGGCAGAGGCAGCCATGCAAGGCACCAACCTTCTCATCGGGAGCAGTTAGGGGTGTAATGTCTTGCTCAAGGACACTTTGAAACTAACCCAGGGGGAGCCGGGGCATTGAACCAGGAACCATCCGATTCCCAAGCAGCCAATCTACCTCCGGAGTCACCCCTACAGTAGACCTACACGTCATTCCTTTGTTTTGTTTTCGCTCAATATACATTCCACCCTCCCTTGAACGAAATACCGTGCACATGAAATATCATTTTGTGGGCTAAATCAATGTAGGAAAATGTCAGAAAGAAAAATCATTTACGCGCAATGTCCACTCTGGCATGCAGAGTGCAAACCAGCAAAATATTGTTATGTTATTTGTGTTACATCAATCATCTTTGTGGTATATGAATTTTGCCTACCCCCCCCCCCCCTTTTTCTCTCTCTCTCTCTCTCTCTCTCTCTCTCTCTCTCTCTCTCTCTCTCTCTCTCTCTCTGCCTCTCCACTGCTCCTTGTCTGAGTTTTAAGAACGCGGCAGGGAAAAGTGCTAGTCGAGTGAATCTTAAACATCAGGTCTTAGGTGGGATGTTTTGGCTGCCTCCCTCCCGCCTGCCAGACGGCGGTGGCTGGATCAACACTTGGAGACCAAATACTTGTGATGCGTTTTGCCGTGCTGACAGCTCTCGCAGGGACTCCTCGGCAGGTCTGTACAGTATAGTATGGGAGTTCAAGTGTGTTCTCTGGTTGAGGAAAGGCAAGAGGGGAGATGGGGACAGCGCGTTTACTGTGGGTGTGTAGTGTATGTGGGTGTTGTCTTACAGTGTGTGTGTGTGTGTGTGTGTGTGTGTGTGTGTGTGTGTGTGTGTGTGTGTGTGTGTGTGTGTGTGTGTGTGTGTGTGTGTGTGTGTGTGTGTGTGTGTGTGTGTGTGTGTGTGTGTGTGTGTGTGTGTGTGTGTGTGTGTGTGTGTGCGTGTGTGTGTGTGTGTGTGTGTGTCAGATCTTGGACCTGGACACAGACCCAAGACCCATCAACTGAAACCAAATACATCTGCATTACCAGTGCCGGTAAGAAAGTAAGTAGCCATGGGAACCAATGGTTCTGGAGCCATGTGGCCCATAGGTAGGGGTGAATGTAAGAATCGCGATTCTTATTATCAACGATTCAAAATTGATTCACAATTTCCAAAAATCGAAGAAAAAAAAAAGATATATATATATATATATATATATATATATATATATATATATATATATATATATATATATATATATATATATAAATTATATGTTGTTGGAAATAACTAGGCTACACTTGGTTGTTAAAGTCCAGATGAAAACAATATGACTGAAATAATTTAGATAAAACTGATTGGGTATATTCTATTTTTAATCAAATTGTGACCCCAAGAATCAAAATCGAATCGAGAATTGTTTTGGAATGAAACATGCATACAAAAGTGAACCGAATAAAATTATATCCTACGATGAATTAAGACAGCGTGTGACGCACGCGTGTATGCATGCATGCGCGTGAGCGTGCGTGAAAGTCCCTTAAATCCCAGCATGAGAGTATGTTTTGGAGAATCTCCAAGTCAACCATATAAAGTAGACGTCTGGGAGACTTGAAGCCACTTGTGGCCTTTTCCCTCTCAAGCAACACAAGGCTGCAACAAAGAAATGTTGAAGAAAGGGACAGGTGTTTCTTTTTCCTTTTAGGAGAAGAACAAAGGCCTAGAGACCACTGAAGTGGCCCAGCATACACCTTTCATCAAGGTGTGTGTGTGTGTGTGTGTGTGTGTGTGTGTGTGTGTGTGTGTGTGTGTGTGTGTGTGTGTGTGTGTGTGTGTGCGTGTGCGTGTGTGTTTTTCAGAGGAATTAATCAGACAGTGGAATTGCTGTAGATTCCTCTGAAAATAAAGCAAAAAAATAAAACAATGAACCTACTGTACCTTAACATCCAAGTTGCAGCACAATTCTAGCCGTGTTTGTACGTGCCCCAACAGCACTGCTTTCAGCAAGAACAACTCAATAAAGAATTGTCTTAATTGACAACTAAGCAAAGCTTTTGAATGAACTACAGCATTTTTATTTTATTTGAAAAAATAAATAAAGGGGAAGTGCACTTCTGGGGTTAATTGGTCAGGAATGACTTCTACTGTACTGTCCCTTTCAAATGAGGTGAAACATGTCTCTATAGTGGTGACAGGAGAGAATTATGTGGCCAGTTATATTAACTTAAATGTAACTTAAGTTAATGTAACTTAAATTCCCTTTCTCCCTTCAAATGCAGTCCAACAGCTATAGTTCTTAGTATTAATTTAGGCATTATTTGGCAGTATTGTCCTCGGTCTTGTAATGGATTACTGCCATTTTCACGATCAAACAACTATAATTATCCCATTGTAGCAGAATCCATCGCTCTCTGAGCCTGTCTGCCAAACGATTCCACAACGGCTGCTACCATGGCACTGCGCGTGTCATTATGTATAAAACAAAACAACGCTTTGTAATGATTTCAGACACACTTACGCAGACAGCCTCAATGAAAATCATTGGCCGAAGCGTGTTTCAACCTGTCGATGACCCCGCGACCCTGACTGTTGAACTCAGCGGCCAGTAGATTCCATAAATCATTTGGCTGCTGCTGTAGGCACGGCATCACGTCCACCAACCTGCTGGAGCTGCATTATACATGGATGCTTATATTTCCCAGCGCTCCGCTAAAAGCCACTTGTCCTTGCGGCGGGTGGGGGTGGGGCTGGGGTTGACGCAGGAGGAGACCCTGTTCTCGACACATGCTAAGGGGAGGTTACGTAACAGGAGGATGTTGAGGCTCTGCACTAACCCCCCCCAACCCCTCCCCTCCCCTACCCGCCCGCCCGCCCCCAACCCCTAGGGCATGTGTCTCTCTCCACCTCTATTTCTGTTCCCCCCTCTCTCTCTCTCTCTCTTGCTCTCTCTCTCTCTCTCTGTGTGCATCGCCCACCGTCTTTCTCGTCCTCTCTCTGCACACAGAACAATATGAAGCAGGTAGTGTAAGGTGACGAAGAAAAGACAAACTGAAAGAGTACACCCTGCCCCCCCCCCCCCCCATCTCTGAGGGATTTTCTCTGTAAAGTTTCTCTCTCTCTCCCTCTCCCCATTACTCTCTCCACTGTGGTTCTTTCCTTCAGTGAAAATGGGTCACCTTTCTTATGTCAGGAGATTGGCTAGGAAAGTATAACCTCTACGCCTCTGTGTTTGTGCGTTTGTGCGTGTGCGCGCGCGTGTGCGTGCGTTACTTGCGTGTGTGCGTATGTGTATGTTTGTGTGTTTGTGCGCAAGAGGTATGTGCCCTTAGTTTTAACTGTCTTGTGGCATTCAAAAATGTACCCACAACAAGAAGATAAATCCCAGAAAGAAGAGCCAGAGGCAAGGGCCAGGTTCCATTTTGGAGCTAAGCTACGTCTAGCATACATGAGGCCCGGAATGATGCAAACAAATGTATGGAAAGTCAAAAGAATGCACTCCCGACAATGCAACAATGAAGGATGATGAGGATGTGTGTGTGTGTGTGTGTGTGTGTGTGTGTGTGTGTGTGTGTGTGTGTGTGTGTGTGTGTGTGTGTGTGTGTGTGTGTGTGTGTGCGTGCGTGCGTCTGTGCGCGACATGAGTGATTCTTCTGGCAGCAATACATTTGTGGCTGGACCTCAGGGGCCAGCCCTATAAACCCCAATGTTTCTGAATCACAATCAGAGTCAGTCACAGAGTCAGAAATGACTAATGAAGTTACAAAGTTGGTCAGCCAGTTGGCCTAATAATGAATTGTAGATCAATGGGAAAGTTCTCATTCTACTGCTCTCCCACCAAAATTAAAAGACGTGTATCACTGGTTTCTTTCACAATTGGCCTGACTAACATCTAACAGGGGAGGTCAATGTAATATTTCCATCTCCTTTGTACATGTACTGTTTGTATTTTTCTATGACAATTGTTGTGCACATTTTGTATGCTATGTTTATGAATACGGGACCACAATGTAAACAGGTCTCCATGACGTTTTTGTATAATCCTTACATCCTTACTGCACCACGTGCTGTTTACATTTCTGACTAATAGGTCATGTAGTTGCTCAATCATGATACATTTCACTACTATCTACAACAGTTAGTTTCTTTACAATATTTGGGAGGTTCCATGGAGCAAATGGTTGCTACAGTTGCTACACGCACGCACGCACGCACGCACGCACGCACGCACGCACGCACGCACGCACGCACGCACACACACACACACACACACACACACACACACACACACACACACACACACACACACACACACTGTATGTATATACGTGTATATGATGAAGACAGAAGAGATTGTTTTTGGTGCCCCACTAGAGATACACAGATCCCCTATTACTATTCATAGTGAACAGATCAACCAGGTATGTTCGTATACATACCTAGGAGTAGTAATAGACCACCTTTTGTCATGGAAAGACCAGATTGAATCAGTGGGTAAGAAGACAAAACAAAGAGTCTATTTCCTTCGCCGTCTGAGATCTTTTGGTGCTAATAGACAGATTCTTCTTTTGTTTTTCACTTCTGTTATTATGAGTGTCCTGCAGTACTGTAGTACCACCTGGTATGGATGTCTGTCTGTAGCTTTAAAGTCACAACTGCTGCAACAAGTGAACATTTGTTCAAAGATTGTTGGACAACCACTTCAGAGGCTCTATACATCTACGTATGATAACAGTATGATAAGGTTGGCAAGGAATATCACTTCAAACACTAGCCATGCTTTGTATGGAGAATATAGGTTGCTGCCTTCAGGAAGGAGATACAGTGTTCCTACATACAATAAGGTCAAACTGAAGAGGTCCTTTGTCCATCAGACGACATTGAGGCTTAATCAGGAGTTATAAGCCAGGGGTAGGCTGAGTGGTGGACATTGCTCTTGTCTTTGCATGTCTTTATGTATGTATTTGTATTTTGTTGTTTTCTTGTGTCATGTCAAATGTGTGTACTGTTATATGTTGCATACATGGCTGTTTCTGGGTCGCAAGACAAATTTCAGTGCAAACTGACAATAAAGTATTATCGTATCGTATCGTATCGTATGTACACACATCAACAACAACAAGTCTAGCAGATATAAGACACACTATATCCATGCATCTTCTTTCCATTGAGTGCATGTGAGGCTACGGGAACCTGTAACTGACACAACGTTATTGAAGCAAAGCCTTTTCTGCTGAGGAGGCACCTGCTCCGACACACACTGTGCAATGAAGTGTGATACTGTTTATGTCGCGCGCCAGCAAAGATAATGGGGTTTACTTTTTTCTTTTTTTTTTGTGCAACGCACATGGATAGAACACCAGGAGAGCAAAGCGGCATGCTCCTGTGTGGTATAAATTGTTTCTGTATAAGCAGTTATATTGTCAACCACATTTCCTCTGGGGGATGGACCTTTTCTTATTCTAAAAAAAAAACACTGCAGACTAATCTTGTGTTAAAGCACCATGAAATCAAAATCAATATTTATATTTGCTTATCACAATGGCTTGCACTGAATGTCATCTATATGCAAGTATTTGTCCCAACAATGACAAAACCTAGTTTTGTAGGTAGTTGTAATGGTAATTTTGAGTTTTTTAACAATTAAAGAAATGCTGATGACTCATCCTACACACATTTAGCGTCCAATTAAATGCCTTTCTGAAATTCGAGAATAAATGCTTTTCTATCAATTCTGCCAGTTGCTGTATAGATCTTAGGTCCCTCCCTAATTACATATGCAAAGGCAAATAGTATTTTACTAGCTGTTTCATTGTTACTTTTCTCCTATTTTTTTGGGCTGCAGCATCTTCATCATTATTACATACATACAACAAAACATAAGTGTTTCCATTAAAACTCACTGAAAAGGGGTCCCTGGTGGCTCATCATCAGTTAGTACGCAACACAGACCATACCAACTCGCATGTAGTCTCTGCCCTTTCCTGTCTCTCTACACTGACCTATCCCAATACAAATATGAAACTACTAAAAAAGCGCTTGGGTGATGGCACAGGGCCTGCCAGGGTCTGCCCACCACTGCGGAGTGTAGGGGTTCGACCCCACGTGGTGCATCTGGCTTGGGCAAGCGTCTATATGAACACAACTTGCCGTGTTCAGGGGAGGGAAGCCGGACGGGGAGGGCGACCTTTTGTCACTGCCCATACAGTACTCTAACAGACAGGGGTGACATCTGTGAGTGAGGAATGTTGAACGGGAGGAGTAGGACGTTGGGCGCTCCTCACTGGCAGGTGAGCCAGTAGGGTGCAATAGCGGTGACGACTAGGAGGAATTTATTGGCATAGCAATTACATTGGGAGAAAAAAAACTGGTAAAAATAATTGGAAAACAAAAACAAAATGGCAACAGAAAAAAAGAAAACAAAAGAAAAGAAAACTTGCTGAAACTGCAGATTTCATCCAAATAACTAGCGGGCCCTCTTTTATTATCATCTAAATCAGCTAAATGAGAACACAAGCAAAGCTATAGTTACAAGCACCGTGTATACAGTAGGATGATATACTGTTTCAACTGGAAGTGGTGGCATGTTGCCACGTTCAGTACCGAGGGTCTACAGAGGAGGTCTAAGGTAAGGACTGCAGCCATTAAACAATAAACGGTGGTGGAAAGTAACTAAGTACACTCCAATTTGTTATACTTTTAATCTAACTCCAGTACATCTCAAGAGTGAAATGTTGTACTTTTTACACTACAATTACTACAATTATTTGAAAACTTTAGTTAGTAGTCACTTTGCAGGTTTTGATTATATTTCAAAACATGCATTATTAACCACTTCAGCCCTATATCTGCGAGATATTTGAAAATAGCAGATCTACAAGCTCACAATGCGTCACGGCGTGACGCATTGTGAGCTTGTAGATTGGCTATTTTCATAAGATTTCTATACATCCTGTGCAACCTGTGAAATGTGACATTCTGCATAATGGGTACTTTTACTGGTACTTTGAGTATATTTTGACACCGATACCTTTGTACATTTACTCAAGTACATTTTGAATTCCGTGTTTCTACATTGCAGCATTGATACTTTTACTTAAGTGAAGAATGTGAGTACTGTTTTCCACCACTGACAATAACAGAACTGTTAGGTTACCGAAGTGTAGAGGTAGCCCTCGCTGTTCATAGCGACGTAGAGCCCCGTCTTTGTGCTCTGGATGGCCACGATCCGGAGACCCACAGGAATCAAGTTGAACTGCACTGCAAAAACACAGGGAAAGAGGGGCGTGGGGGAGGGGGGAGTGTTGTTACTAAAGCAGTCATTCTCTCATTCCATAAACACAGTTCACATTGATTGATTGATTGATTGATTGATTGATGTACTTTATTTAGTAAGACATGAGAACAACAGTACATGGAAGTACAAATTCACAATACAAGGTCTACTAAACTGGAAGACTCATAAAAGCACAGAGCTTGTTTCAAATGAGTTCCCCATGCACACAAATCATGATGACATATAAGAGACAGACAGATATACACAACTACTATAGAATGTCATACAATCAGTTTACAGGTTACTGGTATGAAGAGTGAGAAATATGTACAAAAGGAGAGAGGGGGGGGTAGGGGGGTAGGTTAGGTTAGGACTTAGACAGGGGCCATTTTCCAAATGCAGCCTCCTGAAGGTGTATCTTTAGGGCTGTTTTGAAAGAGAGTAGGGTTTTACACTCCTTTACTCCTTTTGGTAGGGCGTTCCACATTTTTGATGAATAATTGATGAACATTGATTCTGTGTCGCATAAAAAGACACTTGCTCCAGCTGTCTCTCCTATTTCATGCCTGTATCCCGATCGTGTTGTATATCTGTCAAAGACTGGAATAGAAAAAGATTTGTGTGTGTGTGTGTGTGTGTGTGTGTGTGTGTGTGTGTGTGGAGAGAGAGAGAGAGAGAGAGAGAGAGAGAGAGAGAGAGAGAGAGAGAGAGAGAGAGAGAGAGACACACACAGAGAGACAGAGAGAGAAAACAGAGAGAGACCATGAGAATTAAGGGAATGGACATTTAAGATGGAGAATGAGTTTGTTTCTGCCACACCTGATGTCAGACAAATACTGTTAGTGACAATAAATTCCCCCGTTGGAGGAAGACAGAGAGAGAGAGAGAGAGAGAGCAGTGATGGGGAGTGCACTGCTACGTGGAGAATAGGGAATACATTAAAAGTGACAGTTTCCCAGCCTACCTCAAATTAATGTACCCTTATATCCCGCACAGTAAACCCCACTTTGTAATGCAGTTTGCCCAATATCCTTGGATGCTCTGTCTGCATAGCTCTGAGCTCCACCCCTGCACACATTGTGTGTGTGTGTGTGTGTGTGTGTGTGTGTGTGTGTGTGCGCGCACGCACGCGTGCGTAAATGCGTGTGTGCGTGCTTGAGTGTGTGTTTGGCTGGCTTGCACACATGTTGCTACCTTTTTTCGCCAGCTGTGAGCATCGCTACACCTCACTTTCCATATATCTCTGAATGTATGCATGCGTACTGTAGCCGCCAAGTCAGTTCTGCTTGCTATCCTGTGCGGGTGAAAGCACTCGCCAGTTTCAGTATACTGTATGTGCACCCTTCCGTGAAGTCTTGAGCACCGGCCCGTGGCGCCCTCGAAAAACCCAGAGCCTTATTAGAAGTGACATGCTAAGTTGAGTGGTATTGACAAAAATGGCCCCTAGCTTGCAGCCACTGTGCGGACGCCATGCAAGGTCCCCCCAACAACAGCTCACAGTCACATCGCCACGACGGGCCGGTCAGCCACCGTGACACCCCGACGCCCCCAAAGCAGTCGATCGGGTTGGGAGAACAGAGTGGACCACATATAGAATTGTAAAGTTCCACCTTGTGCTGACCCCGTCTAGCTGGAGCACACAGGAAAATTAGCGGTGTTTATAATTCTATTGATGTACACTACAGCATTAACGGTTGTCAAAAGAGGATGATTGCACTAATATTTCACCCAAAAACTGTTACTGTAGCTGTACTGTAGTGAAGTTGTCACTCTCATTTCCCCGTCACTTAAAAGACCATTTCACACATTTTCAACCTATCCTCATATAATTGTTCTTCACTAATGCTCATTATAATATGGTACCATTTTTGTCTACTTGGTCTGTGTCTCAGAGGAGGGCTGTGGGCAGTTCAGAAACCCGCCTACCACTGACATCGATTGGGAATCCAAGCTAATAGAAACTGCAGGCTTTCTCTTCCTGAAAAGTTAGCATGCTATAATAGAAGCAAAAACATTTTTTTGTATCTTGTATGAAATGACCAAACCTGCCTACCGATGACGTCACTGGTAGGCGTGTTTCTGAACTGTCCACAGCCCTCCTCTGAGACACAGAGTGAGTAGACAAATGGTACCATATTATAATGAGCAATAGTGAGGACCAATTATACGAAGATAGGTTGAAAATGGGTGAAGTGGTCCTTTAACTAACACAGGGGGTTAGTTTCTTTTTTATGTGTGAACCTTTTAGACAATCTGTGAACTATATGAGCTAACACATACAGATGCTGTTGACTGTTCCATCTGTTTGTTCGTTTGTTTGTTTGGTTGTTGTTGTTCTCAATCCGGCACTAAAGTTTGCTTACCTCACGGTTCGCCAGCGACTCCAATGCAGTTCAAAAGTGTAATTTAATATTGATCTAAAACACCGTAAAGAGCCTTCAGTTGCTGCGCGGCTTTATAATTCAATCATAAAACTTTAAAGACTGTGATATTATTTAGCAATATGTTGTTTACAAATTAAGTAGAGCTAATCTAGGCCTCCTGTACCACAGAAGGAGACGGCATACTGTAACTGACTCATCATTTTGTAGCATTGTGTGTGTGAATTCTCAGACATATTCAGAGTTTAGTATTCTGTAGACAAGTGCTGATGTGGCTGTCTGTCACAATAACTTGCTTCTCAGACGTGTTTCAGATTGACTCTGGAGACATTTGGATCTATAAGGGAAGCCAGATTCCGATCAAACTGTCGTCTGAGGCGTTGAGTCTAACTAAAGTCATCAGTTCTAGATTGAAAATCATTTACAGATAGGGAATGGGCAAACAGCTCGATGTTGCTATTATGACATGCCCAGTGGATGGATGCTATGGATTCATGTGGTTAAATAATACAATTTATTAGCCTCCGTCAGTTTTTACCCTGTCACTGAATAGAATAGAAGAGACAAATCTGGGGCATTTAGCTGACACTCTTATCCAGGGGCAACACGTTCATAAACGTCACAAGAAACCAAACTTTCCAAGGTGAAATTCAAGGTACTATGAAGTATGAAAATGTTCCTGTGAGTGTTGAGGGTCAGTGTTAGAATGAGAAAATGTCTATAGAGGATTCTTTCAAAGATTTGTATCAAGACCTTAGAAGTGAGCGGAATTTAATGGAATTTAAAAACTGTATTGGTACGATACATGTGGGAATCTCACAAATTAATGTAATTTTGCCCCGCCATCTGCCGTCTGGGCGCCCCGTTGCACAAACGCAACACAGTATCAGAAGCTTAACGGAGAGGATACAGGTGGAGAAAAAGTATACCGCAGCTTACTGTCACCTTCATCTCTCTCTCTCTCTCTCTCTCTGTGTTTCTCCTCCCCTCTCTCTCTGTCTCTCTCCCTCTCCCCCTCTCTCTCTCTACCATCCGACCCTGCTTCTGTTTGCTCGATCGATCCTTGAATCTCAAACAGATGCTTTCGCAAATGAACAAGGTGTCACCGGCGACCACAGGCCAGATGACAAATAGAAGCCGAGTGCATGCTGCTTCCCTCTCTGTGTGCGCTCACGAACGCGCATGCACGCACGCACACACACACACACACACACACACACACACACACACACACACACACACACACACACACAGACACACACAAAGGCGCACACAGGCGCACACACACCACCACAAGTATTCCTCCCAGCCGCTCTTGTCCAGTTGTGTTTTCCTTCTCACCATACTTCTCATTGTCCCCCATCTCCTCTTTTCTCTGTCTCTCTCACTCCTATTTGGTGTGAAGGGAGTTGGGGGGGGGGGGGGGGGGGAGTGGGGTGCAGCAGGGGAAGGCATCCATCCTCCTCCCCCCTGTCCCGTGGCGAAAAGGAGGCCGAGTTTGTCCTCCTTCCTCGCTTAATCAAAGCCGCCTTGCTTATCGCACGGATTACACAACTCCCCGCTTGGATAGTAAGAGTGACCCATTTCCTTTGTCTTCTCTTTCTATCTCTCTCTCTCTCGCTGTGTGTCTCTCACATATTCTTTCTCTGTGCCTCTATCCTTCCTTTGCAGGCCTTCCTGTCTGTCTGTTTTCCTCTCTATCACTCCTTCCCTCTCCCCCTCTCTCTTCCTCCAGACACATGGTGAGCCACAGAGGAGACCACTGGGTCAATTAAAAGTCTTTTGAGTGAGAGATGGAGGGGCTGGAGGACAAGAGAGAGAGAGAGACAGAGAGAGAGATGAAGGGAGGCGAGCGCAATACAAAATCAATGCCGTGAGTCAATTTGTGCCTCGGGATCATTGAAACAAATAAATAAATAGAGAGGAACGTGTGATGAAGTTGGAGAGAGATGCAGAGAGAGAGAGAGAGGAGAGCTGGAGGGTGGGAAGAGAAGGATAGCAGGGCACAGAGCTAAGCTGAAGAGAGGGCATCGACACAGTAAAATCCATAATGGTCATTTAACTCAGAGAGAGTATAAAGGGCCATTTTCAGAGTTAAATGAACACTCTGGATTTGACTGTGTAGCAGACCTAGGCAGTGTGCTGCTGCAGTGCGGTGCTCTGTATGCTGTCCGTGGGAACAATGGGAGGATTATCTGTCTGTAGCGACCAGCAGCCATCCAAGTTGAACTTCTGGACGGGCCGCTGCTCAGGCTGCACTCCCTGGGATTTGGAGCAGTTTGCTAAGAGCGTCTCTAAAACTCTCTCCTAGACTGGAGCATTTTGCTTGTGCTTTCTTGTGAATCATCCATCAGTCATTTGTCCTAGTGTTCTTGAAGAACTGTTTGCTGTTTTTCATTTTCTCCACACAACTTTGTCATTGCGAGTTCCCCCCATAGCACTGTGTGTTCCCTGTTGCTGCCAACCCCCACAGATCCACCGACAGCGTAGTGTCACAGGCAGTGGTGTAAAGTAACTAAGTACATTTACTCAAGTACTGCACTTAAGTACAATTTGTTTTTTTACATTTTAGTACTTTTACTTTTGGTACTTTAAGTACATTTTTATACCAATACTTTTGTACTTTTACTCAAGTAAATTTAGAATTCCGGACTTTTACTTGTAACAGAGTACTTCTACATTGCAGTATTGATACTTTTACTTAAGTAAAACATTTGAGTACTTTTTCCACCACTGCGTGTAAGGAGGTTCACACCATCTGGTGCAGATCCCCCTCCCTGCTGAACAGGTGCTTTTATCAACCAGTAGGAGTCACTACTGCAGCAACAAGGACACAGTTCCCAGACAGCTTTAGCTCCCATCTGTCTGTGACCACGGGCAGTTGTGGCCAAACGCAGCGACTACTAGGTCACTGAACGTTTCTTTTTTCATTTCATATTCATATAAAAGTAGAAGATCAGAGCTACAAAATGTCGCTGACAGAACACACACGTTGTGACACAAGGATTTTCACTATTTCTCAGCTGAAAATAACACATTTGGAAAAGAAAGGCGACTGTTTTAGTTTTCAAACTAGGATTGTTTTAAGCTTGATTTTCTTTTCATTCAGACTTGACATAACAGCAAAGTGAGATTTTAGGTGGATTATAGATAAGCACTTGAAAATTCTAAACAACAATTTACATAAAATATGTACTGTGGTTTCTATTATAATTAATACATTTGTCACCCCTCCTTTGGGGTATTTTTGCTCTTAATTATTAAGAGCAGTGAGCGCAAAGAGTACAGCGCTCAGGGAGCAGTTATAGGGGTTAAAGGTGTAGTGAAATGAAAAATATGTTTTTCACACTTTTAGAGCATATCCGTGGTCATCATATGGGCATACCTAACAATAGATGCCAAAAAAAATGAAAAAAAAACATTTTTGTGTATTTTTACATCTAAAGTCCCTAAAAAGCCAATCTTAATTACTTCCTGTAAACGAAAACGTGCTGCGTGATGACATAACTCGACCTTCGTGAATATAAATGAATCTTGATTACATGCACCTGTTTGATTCCCATAGCTGCACGTTCTTCAAACACAGCTGATTTTAATTACAGAGATACTCCGTTTTGAATCTCATTGAAGATGAGTGTATTACTCATTTTAAACTTCATCTGCACACTAAAATATGTATCTGAAAACATTATAGGTTAGAAATAAGCCAGGTAGTAGCAAACGCGCTTCACTGGCCGTCTCTCTCTCACTTGTAAACAAACACTAGCCGTGTTGCCCACGGCTGAAGTGATTGAGATCCAACGTCCCATAGCCTGAAGGGATGGGACCTTCTGATTGGATTAGAGTCGTTGAGCCGACGTTTCGGGCTGAACCTTCAAAATAAAATGTCCGAAAATGTCACTTCAGTGCGTCTTTAAGTGTCTTGCTCAGGGACACTTTGACTATGTTGACCAGACCAGCGCCGGGGTGCGAACTTAGGACCTCTCTGCAGCCTCACTATGCTCTCAGCGATGGCCGCCCCTCTGAGCTCTCCTGTAACAATGTGCAGTAAAATACTGTGATGACCCCCTACATTTTCAGGCCTTGTGGCTGTCAGAAACATACCGCACAGCACAGCTTGAATGTAGAGCACAAGGGACTCACATTGTCTGTGAGACAGTGTCACTGGCGTCCCTAGTTTTAGTGGTGGACAGTGACAGTTGATGAGTGCAGACAGAGACAGCCATCGTCACTCCTCTGTCCTCTCTCTAGGTTATAACCTCTCCCTCACCCACTGATTTCTCCCCCATGAACAATCTCTCTCTCCAGTCAGTCAATCCATCTCTTTCTCCCACTCTCTCCCTCTCTCTCTCTCTCTCTCGTACTCAGATTAAGTCATAAAAGTATTATAAAAGTGTTAGCATAAAAATATACTTACGTAAAGTAGCTAAAGTAAAGTACTCATTATGCAAATATTAGATCTTAAACATGATTTTTGATTAATAATTGTATTCATTATTAATAATCTAAATCTGCAAGTAAATAATAACTAAAGCTGTCAAATAAACATAGTGGAGCAAAAAGTACAACATTTGCCTATAAGATGAAGTGGAGTATTAAATATTATACTGTACTATGTCTTATTTCTAGTTTCTCCCCTCCCAATTCCCCTGCTCCCTGTTGACATTCAGCCGTTCAAATTAAACTAGTATAATCCTGTATGCTTCCATTCATCTTTGTCCTGTTGTATTCTTATAGGCTACCTGATTTATGCTCCGTCCTACAACAGTGTCCTGTACCAAATGTTTGCCAATTTACAAGCTCACAACGCGTCGGGGATGTGGCGCGTTGTGAGCTTGTAAATCGGTTATTTTGGGTGTGCAAGTATAAATCAGGATCTGAAACTGTCTATCTATGTCTGTCTGGCTGGCTATAGCTGGCTGGCTCTCTTGATCTCTGTGTCCCATGTGTCTTGTTCAAGCTCACTTCCTTTCGTTCTTCCTTTCTTTCTTCCTTTCTTCCTTTTTGTCAAATCTTTGACAAATTCCTCCATGTGGCCTCTGTGAAGAGGTGTTATTGTGTGCTGCACAGAGTTATAGAAAAAGAAACATACAAGGAGTTAGTGTTGGTGGAGAGAGTTGAGGGATAGAGACACTGAAAGGGATAAATGTTGGTGAAATTAAGTCTAGAGCCATATGAAATCCGTGTTAACGGAATCGCGGACGGAATCGCGGAAATGACCAATAAAAATGGAATTGGAATAAAACACGGAATATTGCAGAATTTGAAAAAAAAAAAAAAATCGCGGTAAAATATTTTTTTTTACCGCGAATTTTTACAAATCCACGGGACACCACCATTTTGCATGGCCACATCCTACTTTATAAACAGTAAAATCCACGTAGAAATAGTCTTAGAAAGACGATAGAAACAATAATACATGCGCGACGCCATTTTGCGCATGCTCAGACCGAAGTCACCGAATTATTTTGGGAACATTTTTGCGTATAACACAACAAGGGCCATGTATGGACTGTTATATCTTGAACATTTATTCATTTCCACTTACCAGACACTTTTTTTATGGTAAAAATGAGCATAAAAAGCAAAATACAGAATTCAGAAATATTAAAATGGAAAAAACAGAATTTGGGAAAAAATAAAACGGAATTGGGAAAAAAATAAAACGGATTTCATATGGCTCTAATTAAGTCCTTCTCTATTGTACACACCTTGAAGCCGCTCCCCTCCCCTCCCCTTTCTTTCTTCCTCCCTCCCTCTGTTCGTCTCTCCCTCTTGCATTCTCTCAGTGCGTTCTCACTCACTATGTTCTCTTTCAGTGCGTTCTCTCAGTGCGTTCTCTCTCAGTGCGTTCTCACTCACTATGTTCTCTTTCAGTGCGTTCTCTCAGTGCGTTCTCTCTCAGTGAGTTCTTTGTCAGTGCGTTCTCTCTCACTATGTTCTCTTTCAGTGCGTTCTCTCACTGCGTTCTCTCTCTCACTATGTTCTGCGTTCTCTCTGTGTGTTCTCTCTCAGTGCGTTCTCTCAGTGCGTTCTCTCTCACGTCTCATGTTCTCTGTCAGTGCGTTCTCTCTCACGTCTGATGTTCTCTTTCAGTGCGTTCTCTCTGTGTGTTCTCTCTCAGTGCGTTCTCTGTCAATGGTAAAAACAAAGGCACTCTCTCAGTGCCTTTATTTTTCTTTCTCAGCTCTTTTGTTTTTATGGGGCCAGGCTTCCAGCATGGACCCATATTGTTATTGGCATTATTCCGTTCCTTCTTCTTCTTCTTCTTCCGCCGTTTTTGCCAGTTCTGGCTGAACCGTGCAGTCGCTTTTTATGAAACTCGGCCATATGATAGATGGTCATGAAAAACGATCAAAAAATAAATCTCACAATCTTTCGTCAAAAGGTGGCGCTATAGCACTCAGTTGAAAATGACAACTTTGAACAGGTACAACTCATGCCCTGTTTCACCTACAGCCATGAAACTTCGATGCACACATGCGTCTCCTCATGCTGAACAACTTTCACACTCTGACTTTTGACCTCTGACCTTTAGATCTCCCACCATTTTGAATTATATGAAAAACAGTTAAAACCTATCTCCTCCTGGGATTTTTGAGTAATCTGCACGAAACTTTTTACACATGAACTTTGGACCTATACCAAAAAACTTTTGCAAAATATCTTCCATAAGTGAAAAAATGAAGCTTTAATGAGCCAATGAATATTGCAGTTTTATGACAATTATTCATCTGCCCCTAACACATACATGCAGACTTACCATTCTTTGAAACTTTGCAGAAATGTAAAGGGCCATTCCAAATATCACTGAAACCAATCTTACTCCAATTGGTCAAACGGGGGCGCTATAGCAATTTTTTGAAAATTGAAACTTTAAACAGGCAAAAGTCATGCCTCGTTTGGCCGACAGCCATTAGACCTGCTTACACATGTGCCTTGACTAATGAGGAACACATCTATCACGTTGACCAGTAAGCACCGCCCTTAGATTGTCCGCAATCTTGAGCAGTTTGAAAAACACTTAAACCCAGGATTTTTCAGCTATTTGCGTGAAACTGTATGATCTGTGTGATCTCCTTTTTCACAGGTTCTTGTCTGTTGGTGGCTTCTCGCTTAAATGTGTGCCCCACAACCTGAAGGTCACCAGTTCAAGCCTCACTTGGTGCAGACTTCATCTAAGTTGCATTTCACACAACATGACTATCAATGAATACATCTGCAATTGTTAAAGATAACATGAAATACTTAATTGAGTGTTTTTTACATACAGCTGATCTACAATCTCACAACTTTTCAGATAGCAATGAGAGTATGTTTTTTCAATGTACAACATACTTCATTGTGAAAATAGCCAATGTACAATCTGACAACTTTTAATGGTTTGTGAGCTTGTAGATCGGCTACTTTCACTAATTTTGGTTCTGAGGAGATGTACAATTTCTTCATTGGTAAATGGTTTGTGAACGAGTGATCTTAGTGTTAGTGAAACAGGGGCTTGGGTCATGACAGAAGGCAAGAGTTTGTGATCCTCAACAGACAATATCAACCTGGACAAAGATATAGCACTATAGGTAGTGTTGCAGCTACCTGAGAGTGCTTCATGACCGTAAGGTTGCCGGTTCAAGCCTCACTTGATGCAGACTCATTTAAGTTGAAATGCAAAAAAACATGACTCAATCTATTCCGTTTCCATGGCGCTCTCTCTCTCTCTTCAATCTATTCCATTTCCATGTCTTTCTCTTCAATCTATTCCGTTTCCATGTCTCTCTCTCTGTCTCTTCAATCTATTCCATTTGTCTCTCTCTATGTCTCTTCAATCTATTCCGTCTCTCTCTCTCTCTCTCTCTCTCTCTCTCTCTCTCTCTCTCTCTCTCTCTCTCTCTCTCTCTCTCTCTCTCTCTCTCTCTCTCTCTCTCTCTCTCTCTCTCTCTCTCTCTCTCTCTCTCTCTCTCTCTCTCTCTCTCTCTCTCTGAGGGGTGGCCATAGCTGAGTGGTTAGTGAGCCCGCCTAGGGAGCCAGAGACTCTGGTTGCCCCAGGTACGATTCCAGGCCAGGTCAGCAAATGTGTCGATGACATGAAATTTGTCCCTGAGCAAGACTCTTAACCCCTAATTGCTCACAGGCACTCATTGGAAACAAGACCGCAAGGACTTTCATGAACTGACCTGTTAAAGGAATTATCATTTCTCTTTCTCTCTCCTGGCCCCATATTATCGCTGCTTGCAGCTATATTTGTGTCTTTGTCTTCCGCACCTTGATCTTTTGCGATCAATTTCAGCACCTTGCTGCGTCGTCATCTATCTTCTATCATCCAGTGAAGCGCTCAGTGTGGCCTTGCAGTATTGTGGCTATTGTTTTCTTGTGAGTGAATGGATCTCATTCGGCTAATGAATGTGTCACATTCAACGTTAGCCTTCATCACTTGTATAGTATGGCATTTGTATGTCCAGCATGTGGGGTACATTTTTGTGAGTTTCTTTACACATTGTAAAATGTGTAAAAAGTGGGAAAAACGCTACCACTGCGCTCAGGTGGCACAGTGGTAAAGCGCCTGCCCACCACCGCAGGTTGTGGGTTCGAATCCACTGTGGTGCATCGGGCTTTGTCGAGCATCTATACGAACACTATTGTGTGTTCGGGGGAGGGAAGCCGGCGGGAAGGGTGGTATTTGTCACTGCACGTATTCCTACGGATTGGGGCGGCACCTGTCAGCAGGGAGTGATGGGCGGGAGGAGTAGGACGAAGGCTCTATGTCCTCCTCACTGGCAGGTGAGTCAGTAGGATACAACAGCAGTGACAACACACAAATATGTGAAACAATATGACAAAAGCACAATATTCACCTTACAGTACTGTACGCATTTGCGTGCGTGCGCACGCAAATACACACACTAATTAATTCATGCTTATTGGCTATGCATATGCAAGCAACATACTGTACGCACTGACAATGTACACATACTCAGACACACAATCCCACCCCCAAAATACGAACTCCATCTAATTTCCTCTCCTGTGATTTATTGCATAACACAGGAGGAGCCAAGACTGAAGGTCCACAGTCAGTCAAATGAAGAAAAGAAAAGAGAAGAGAAGAGAAGAGAAGAGAAGAGAAGAGAAGAGAAGAGAAGAGAAGAGAAGAGAAGAGAAGAGAAGAGAAGAGAAGAGAGGAGTGGAGAGGAGAGGAGTGGAGAGGAGAGGAGAGGAGAGGAGAGGAGAGGAGTCAGCCAACACCTCTGACCTCCCACCAGAGGGGGGAGACACGGTGATTGAGTGTCCATCAGCTGCGTGCCAGCTGCTCCTCTAGCCTATCACAAACTCCTCTCTCTCATCCTCACATTTTTCTCCCTCATCCCTGATTCATGCTGCAGACTCCTTTTCTTGAACTGCTGACTCTTCTTTTCTCATTAGGTCATTTCTTGCATCCTCGCCTGATGCATACTTAACGGTAATAGTCGATCTAAAAGCTCACGTGTCACATGTATTTTTGGTGCGAGACACCGGCACACAATTAAGTATAAATCAGGCAGGGAGACCACCTCCAAACCACTGCAGATGTGCTAAGTATATCGTATTAACATACCCTATCATACAGATTGGCTCAAATGTTTTATTAATTAAAATAAATTACCCCATCTCCCACACCAGAAGTAAGGTCACTTCACATGGGAAGTGACCAGGGGTCATCACCTTGCCGGCTTGTGATGACATTTTCGTCCACCTTCATTTTTTGCCAAGTAGTTCATTATTACCAGAAGCACATCAATCTAGCCCTAAATGTATGTGGACTCCTAAGGTGCCATACTGTCTATGCCAATGTGCTACACAATTTATAACAATAGTATTTCTGCGTTAATTAAATGAAATTAAAACTGTATACTGGCAGTATGCAGGCATCAATGCATCATGGCCCTATCTGGCCCTCAGTCTATTCAGTGTTTGGGATTTCGTAATTGGATTTTATCAGCACAGTCAGGGCTTACATGACCAAACTAAGAACATTATAATGAAAAAAAGAAAAATTATAATAATCAGAAGATTTGCCACGGACATGTCCTGCCACGGATACATTTGACCCCTGGAAGTGACTGGTGCACCTAATAAAAGTAATACAAACGAACGTGACGTTTTAATGGGGTCGCATCCCTACTGCCCGCTTGCTGTAGGGATGCGACCCCATCAAAACGTCACATCCGTGGTCGTCTCACACTCCACCACTGCCAGAGTTGTGATGTGTTGAACTTTTTTTTTTCTACATGACACATAGAAACTCAACTATTAGCATGAAAAGCGCAGCGTGACCCCCCCCCGCAGATCCAAGCCGGTACGTAGGCGTAGTGTATAGCTCCCCGTGTGAAAAGGCCCCCGTACAGGGCTCCATCTCTCCTCCTGACCTCAGGAGGTCACTGTTCGTCCCCTCCTGCCGTGGCGCGGTGAGTGAGTCCAGCAGCCTCTGGTATCAGAGGTGCCTGGTGGAGATGGGGGGGGGGGGCGTGTGGCTGACATGTGTGTGAAGGCGGGTCGGGTGAGGGGGATGGTGGCCGCCTGGGGGGGGTGGGGGGGGGGGATCGATAAGACAGGACGGCTTTAGTAAAATGAGCAATTAACTGGCAGAGGCGCCCGGCAGCCGTGTGTAATATGCCTGGCCAGGGGCCAAGGCTCAGCGGCCCCCAGCCAGACCCTGGCCTCTCTACTTAATTGTCCGACGGAGGGAGGGGAGAGGGAAAAAAATGAGCGGGATGGAGAAAAAGAAGAGAGAGAGAGAGAGAGAGAGAGAGAGACAGAGAGAGTGGGGGGGGAGGCGGGAGGGGTGAAGAACTGGAGGAGTGGAGAGAGTTGCCTTGCGAGGCTGTGTCCTTTAAACAACTTGAGCGGTCATCTGTTCTTTGGAAAAAGTTTCTGTGTTTGCGATTCTGAAGGAGGGGGTACGCTACGCTAGGGCTGCAAGTGTTGCAATGTTTTCGCCCATAATAACATGGCCAATCAATTATTTTATAAGATTGTCATTGATTATAGTTCGAATACGTGTTCCACCCCTAGTGTGTGCGCTTGCGCTCCAGTGGCGTGTTGCCGTGTGGTGGGTCCGAACACTTTGCTGTCGCAGAGCGTGTCATAAATCAGCACTTATAGCTGTGCTGTGTTGAATTTTCACTACAGCTCTGTCTTCCTCCTCCTACTATGGATGAATTACAGTGTGTGTTTTACATTGCGAGGGCCTGAGTGCGTATGACTGCAGAAGCAATTCATTTGGGACAGTGGCTCTCACACTTTTGAATTTCAAGGACCCCCGTAACTCTGAGAGGCCCACAGAGTTACGGACCTATGATAAGGGTCCATTTGGTACCCCCTCAAGGAACCCTTAGGATCCGGCCTCAAACCAGTCAGGAAGCAGCCAGACAGTCCTTCCGGTCAGATATGAACACTACTCTCTTCATTATCTCTCCCATTTGCAGCTGATTGATTTTTTTCTCTCTCCCTGCTAGCACACGTACAGCTGCCGCGAGGTGTACACACTTTCTACACACACAATTACACATTAAACGCACAGACTATGAATTATAGGACTTTAGGAGAGAAGAGGGAGGATGTATGTACTGTAGGTGGAGGATGAGTCATCATGACTGACAGAGAGAGTAAGGCGGGAGGGGATGAAGGGTGTGTGTCAGAGAGAGAGAGAGAGAGAGAGAGAGAGAGAGAGAGAGAGAGAGAGAGAGAGAGATGACCGTCTACAGAGTGAAGGAGTATGATGCATTCCATAGAGGTTCAGTAGTGAGAGTCACTCAACCAGGCCAGCTGTCTAAAGCAGGGGACTGTTTGATACTGTACAGGGTAAGCACGTTCCTACAGCCTTATCTCGTCTCACCAGGAGCTACAGTACAGCCTATAGCAGTGGCTCTTGAAGTGAGGTCCAGGGACTCCTAGGCGTCCTTGAAAGTGTTCCAGGGGGCCCCCGGCAAAATGTGTTTATCTCACCATCTCTCCGGCCACTTTAACCCTACTTTATATTACGGCTATTCACAAGCACATCAGCTATTTGGGATTTTTTTTTTTTTAACACAAATCTTCTCTTCTGGCGGTCCCTGGCACAAAATCGTTTTCAGGTGGAGGTCCGTGGCCATTATTCTTTACGGCAAGCTGGTCCTCCTGCTAGGCCTTAGGCTGCGTTCACACAAGCAGATACAAAGATGCAAAGATACACAGCATATTTGTCGCTCTGTCGCTTTATATCTGTGTTGCTCAACACAGTCGTCATCAAGCGTGCGTCCGTCATCGGAGCAACAGTTGTACTTTTGTATCTTTGTATCTGGAAGTTGAACCCAGCTCAACTTCAATTTGTAGCTTTAGTTTGTATCTTGGTATCTTTTGTAGCTGCTACAAATGTTGGATGTTGCTTTGTATCTGCATGTCGCTGGCTTCCATTGAAAATGAATGATAGCATGTATCTTTGTATCTTCCCGTGTGAACGCAGCATTAGGCCTGCACCGCCAACGGTGCCCATGGTGGACTATGAATGGGAAGAGACGTCCTCTCTTCCCTGAGCCAGGCCTATAAGCAGCATTCGCCCCTTAGCCAAATACATACAGTATGAATCACTTAAACTCCTGACCCGAGTCCCTCAGGGCTCTACACTAGTGTATTTTCTGTTTTCTGTTATTGTGGGGAAAGCTTTTGCAGAAAATAGCAGTTCAACAAGCTCACAACGCGCTGCAGTGCGACGCATTGCAAGCTTATCAAACTGCTATTTTCTGCAAAAGCTTTCCCCACAATAAGGATGCAAGGATCTAAGTGGTTAATTTGGCCTTCACATGAACCACTAGTCTTTAGGGCGGGACCACCACTTTTTACGGCCAATCACAACACTGTTTTCATGCCCAGTAAACAGATGTGCACAGCATCAACATAACTTCCTTCAGGGCTCTAGGCAGTTCTTCCTGAGTTTATGCTTAGACACTTCCAGTAGCATGGATGGAATATGAAATGAAAATGAAAGGCAAGCAGATTACTGAGTTCCAGGGGCCAGGTTACATTGGGAAGAACCCGAGACACAGCGGGAAATAAGCCTGTCAATCTGAGACACACACACACACGCGCACGCTAAATGCACATGCACGCACACATACTGTACAGAATGTACGCACACTGCCATGGAGTGCATACAAACACAGTAGCATGCACCCGTTAATGCATGCAAAACCTCTTACAAGGACGTGTGCATTGCATGCGCAAATGCACGCATATACACACACACACACACACACGCACACGCACACGCGCACACACACACACACACACACACACACACACACACACACACACACACACACACACACACACACACACACACACACACGAACAGCACACACAAACAATATGCCCACGCAGCCATTTCTCCCCTTTCAATATTCCATGGAGGCAGATAGATGATTGTGCAGGAGATTGATGCTCAATTACAATAATGTCACTCAGTCAACTAACCACCATGCACCCCAAGTGAATAAATAATCCACCTTGAATGAAAAGTGCAGCATTTATGAGTTGGACAAGAATTACCTGCCTCTCTCTCTCTCTCTCGCTTTCTCTCTTTTCTCTCTGTCTGTCTGTCTGTCTCTTTCTCTCAGGATGTTCTTTCTGAGAAGGCGTAGGTCCTTCACAAAAAGACTGAATACTGTACTGATACTTGTCGTTTGCATGGATACTGCATGTCACAGTTAACCATGTATTCTTTCACAGACACTGTGCAGTGCGGTTACTGATGTACTGTATGTCGTTGATACTGTATCTATATTCTAATATTGATATTGTTGTTTTCTTCACTGATACTGTACAGTGTATATACTGTACCTGTTGTATACTGTTGTATATTATTGATACTATTTTGATATTGTTTCTTCACATTTTTGCATCTCTCTATCATGACTCTTAGTTATCTTGTCACTACTGTTGACTGCATCTATTTTACATTTGTATTCATCTGAATCTATATTGTTACTGCTGTGCTGCCTCTGCCGACTGAATTTCCCTGACGGGATCAATAAAGGTCTGTATATTGTGTAGATCTTTCTCTCCTTCTCTCTCTGTCGCTCTCTCCCTCTCTGTCTCTCTCTAATTCTTTCTTTCATGTCATCTTCATTGTGTATCTCTCTCTCGGTCTCCCTCTCCCCAGAGACAGTGCGGGGCTCTTGTTTTGTGTGTGTTTTACAAGGGGGCCTAGGATAGCATTAAGCCAGATCCCAGGGACTGATGGAGTTATAGTTGTTATAAAATGAACCGTAATTCAAACCTGTGCAAAAACAGTACGGAGGTGACCTCCAGAGACTGACGTTTAGTACTCCCCGACGTGTCTGCACAACACGCACCTCTGCTGTATGTCTATGTGCCTCAGCAGTGTGTGTTAAGTTTATACACCTCTGCTGTATGTCTATGTGCCTCAGCAGTGTATGTTAAGTTTACGTATACACCTCTGCTGTATGTCTATGTGCCTCAGCAGTGCGTTAACTTTATACACGTGATGAGTATGTCAGACTTCAGGGGACACGTGTGAAGTGTGCTGAATAGTCAACTTTAAGAGCTAGATTTATGCTTCACTGGATTTATTAAATAAATGTGTGTAAATGCATTACTGGAGTTATTTAAAGACCTATGCACCTTAGAACCTTTTTTTTCTTTGTGTGAGTGTGTTTGGTTAATCTCTCTTTGCAGCTTACATGTGAATATCCTGGTACTTTCTTGTGCTCTGAATATCTCCAAAGCATAACATTAATATGGAGTTAGAAAATCGAGACTAGCACTCGCTGAAAACAGGTTTGATGCAGGGCAAGTAACTCAGGCGTGGCACGACATCACATGCCGAACGCCAATCAGAGCCTCACTAAATGAATGAGGAAGTGCAGTATGCAGGGGCGTTGAGCACTCCCCCGTTAGCTACCATCGTCATTGAGGAAGCGACTCCCTTTTTGCAAAATGGCTTAAAATAAGCCATGTTGTAAACTTATAGATCTGCTATTTTCACTTTTTTTGGTTCCTCTCCTGTCAAATTGGTCCCACTGGCTGCCCCCCCCCCATGGGGGTCGTGGCCCCCACTTTGAAAACCACTGCTCTAGGATCTGCAGAATTTCCCAATTCCCCACTGTGTCCTCTGGAGGTGTAGGCCTGTGGTTAGATAAGTTACTGCCTTGCGTGAGTCATGCAATATCTAGTCATCCTGCCTTGTCAGCACTTATTTATCACCTATTCTAAACACTTGCCATGTACCGTTGTGTACCTGAGTCATCATTAAATAAGACCTTTATCTGCAGCCACGACTTGTTTTCTGTTCAGCAACATTCTACAAGATGCTAGATACTACACTGATACACACTGTCAGCACTATTGGTGATGTGTACTGTTTGTGGGTGTACGATATGTTAAGGACAGCCTTTTCCTATACACCTTCCCTTGTACTTATTTTTTTTTTGCTGAGGACCCATGAATGCCACTGTCACTGTCATTGTAAGAAGAAAGTGGGGGATTCTTTTTTCATGTACAAGCTCCCCTCATTTGCAGCTTTCAGGAAAGGGAAGAAGAATAGAGATAGAAAGAAAGAACAAGTTAAAGGTCAGATGTTCAAATATCCCTAATATGAGCAGAGTGAAATAACTATGTATTCGAGCAGGGCATGCGTTGTGTGACAATAAAGCAGAGCTGAGCTGAATGTCTGTAACGTTATTTTCTGTCTGAACGAATCTGCGTTCGTCTCATTACTTCCTACAGAAAGCTGTTTGCCTGCTGGTGGTGTGAACTCATCCCAGGGCATAACACTCTGCATGTAGTCTGTGAGGTGTATAATATGGTTGCTGTCAGGCAATATAAAAAATAAAACAATGTTTTTTTTTAGTAAACTAATGCTATACTTTGACGTACAATGTGCTCTACTTTAACGTACTATGACACGCAGAAGTAGCAACTTTTGCTGAAACATTTTGAAAGTCAAAGTTTAAGTGGTTAAGGAACCACTTGGGGTTTTGTCCATTTTTAACCAATGAAAAGTATTAACAAGAGCTTGTGACTAATTAATAGCTACATTGGATCCTTTTTTCCATTTCCAGTAACGATTTTGGACATACAAGGTTTCCACCATACAGCGACAATACACACCTTCTCAAGGGTCCTCATGTTTATTCCTTCTAGGGCCCGACCGATAAAATCGTTTGGGAAGAACATGAATATTCAAAACATGACCTTGTTCATCACTCCAGTACAACATTTCAAGGTGATTAGCCACATGAAACATGAGGTTAAACCCAGGATATTGTGGGTTGTACCCCATTATGTACTCACATGATGTGTCTACAATATAACATCCTACCTGGTCACCTTCGCCGCTCTTGTTTACAGGACAATTCCACTGAACCACATACAAGTTATGTAGCAGGGGTTTTCAAAGTGGGGGTCGCACCAGGGGAGCCACGTTGAAAGGAGTGGGAAAATACATCATAATAAAATATATAGACAATGTGATTTCAATTCAAATTCAACAAGTTTGAGCCAGTTTAACCACTATTTTGAGCATATCATTATTGTCAAAAATCTTAGAGAAAATAGCTGATCTGCAAGCTCACCAAGCCTCACATCGGGATGTCTTGTCAGCTTGTAAATCAACTATTTTGTTGTTCAGGGAGCACTTCACCCATTTTCAACATATCTTCATATAATTGATCCTCTAACTAATGCTCATCATAATATGCCACTATTTCTGTCAACCCACTGGGCTGTGGACAGTTCAGAAGCATGCCTACCAGTGACATCGGCAGGCAGGTTTGGAAATTTCAAAGTAAAAAAAATAATAATAATCTTATTTTGTATTAATGTGAATTATCAATATTATTAATGGCTTCTATTATAGCGTGCTAACTTTCGAGGAAGAGAAAGAATGCGGTTTCTATTAGCTTGGATTCCCCATTGATGATGTAATTGGTAGACAGGTTTCTGAAGTGTCCTCTGAGACACAGGCAGAGAAGAAAAAAAGTATACCATCTTATAATGAGTATTAGTGAGGACCAATTATATGAAGATAGGTTGAAAATGGATGAAGAGGTCCTTTAAGCCACTCCAGATTAGGGGGGGGGGGGGGGGGGGGGGCAGCCAGAGGCTATGCCTATAGGGTTCCCTTGGCATGGAAAAGTGTGGGAACCCCTGTTGTACAGCATAGAATAGAGCAGAGCACAGCACAAAACAGAAAGAAATACAATACAATAGGCCTGACCACACAAATGGAACTCATTGCGTTTGGCTTTGGCTGCAGACAAGATACAATAAATACACAATCTTCTCTCTTCAAGGTAGCAGGGCCAGAGAAGCCGAGCTAGCGGTGCATATTCTGCTGTGTGTATCTCCCTACATTTTTTTTTTTTTTACGTTGGCCAGCAGAACTGGAGGTCAGAACACATTCTTTCCCTCTGGGTTACAAATCCCAAATTCTGCCAAGTATGATGTTTTCTTTCCAGACCGGTGTTTTGACAGGAGAAAATGCTGCTTCATCACATCGGGGGATAACCCATAATACACTATTGATCTGGAGGCCGGGCGCCCTGGGGATTGTGGGATATGATGTTTCTGGTCAGTAATCACCACAATGATGACCCCCCCCCCCCACACACACACACACTCCCCCCGGTGAGCCAGATCGCTTTGTATGTATGTGTTTCTGTGTGTGTGTGTGTGTGTGTGTGTGTGTGTGTGTGTGTGTGTGCGCGCGCGCGTGCGCGCGTGCGTGCGTGCGTGCATGCGTGCGTTTGTGTGTGTGTGCTTGAGGAATGACTTGCAGCAAAGGTCCGCCCACCCCAGGAATCGAACCCAGGACTCTCTGTCAGGCATCAGAGCCTCTGTGGTACGCACTTTAACCACTTGAACCCCAGGATCCATATTCTGGGGGTAACATTAGCCAAAAATAGCAGATCTACAAGCTCAAAATGTGTCATGCTGGGACGCAGCTATTTTAGCTGAAGAGATGGAAAAAAGTCTGAGTACAGTAACTCAAGTCCGTTTCCCTAAGACTAGAGCAGTGGTTATCAAAGTGGGGTCCAGGGACCCCCAGCAAAATGTGTTAATATAGCATCATATTTTAACCACTTTATCCATATTTTATATGTTGGCTATTACAAAATAGCAGATATACGTACAAGCTCACAGCGCGTGAGCGTCACTGCTATTTTTGAACATTTAAAAAATATGTATTTTTTAACTCAAATCCTCTCTTCTTGGGGTCCCTGGCACAAAACATGTTCAGATGAGGGTTGGCACTTGGAAAACGTTTGAGGACCACTGGACTAGACGGTTTAAGTAGTTAACAACTCGGCTCTCTGCGCCCCACATTTTGGAGCATCATGAACATTTTGGGACTTTTTTTTTTTAACGTTGTGGCCTACAATGACATGCCCAAAACAGGACACCAGGTTTAAAGTGGGTTAAAGACTCAGGGGCAGACTGTGTGGTACACACACCAGCAAGCAGGAAGCCAGCCTACAGGCTACAGCCGGGGCCAAGTGAGGTGACACACACACACACACAGCCACAGAGAGAACTAATGACGGGGACAGATCCAGGTGCAGGATTCAGATAGCGCTGAGAGATTGCTGCCTCCAGGGTGGCTGTGAATCATCAACACAGCCGTTCAGGTACCTGTACCAACCCCAAACAGCCCGCTGAGATTAACAATGTCCTCATTACCTAGAGCACTGCTTCTCAATGTGGGGTCCGGGGACCCCTTAGGGATCCTTTTAAGGGGTTCCAGGAGGTCCCCAGCAAAATGTGTTAATATATTGTAGCGTCAAAACCAGTTAAAGCACTTTAACCCTATATACAGTACGTACATCACTTCTAACTCAGCTTCTAAATCAAATCTAAATGTGAGCTTCTAAATCAGCAATTTAAAAAAAAGTGTGTGTGTGTGTGCACGTGCATGTGTGAATACATGTGTATGTGTGTGGATTGACACATAACACATAAGACAGCCAAACAGATGGCCCAACGAGGCAGATAACAGCGGTTTAGGATCAGAAGAGACAGACATTACACACAGATGGGGATTAATGCTCCATGTCTGTGTGTTTGCACACACTGTGTGTTTTTTGGTCGTTTTTGCGTGTCCTAAACTTTTCACATATCCCCGGAGAAAAAGACAAAAGTAAGCGAACGCATTTTTTAATGGCTTCATCATGAAACGGCAAAGTAGAACGTGCAAAAAACTCCTGGAGAGCCGTGTATACTAATTGCTTTTGAAGCGATCGTATCAGAGACAGTGTGTTTGTGTGTGTGTTTGTCTGAATGAGTGTAATGAGTTTTTGCACCGCAAAATCCACAATGTTAGTTTACACTCTATACTGTAGGTGGCATTTGAACAGTCCCTGGGGTTAAATTAACCCCATGAACCCTAGCTTCTCTGTCGTGGGGGTGAACATTCAGCGAAAATAGACAACCTGCAAGTTTGTACCGTGGCTAATTCCGCCAAAGACGTTTGGTGTAGAGCAGGGGTCTTCAACGTTTTTCGGGCGAAGGACCCCCTAGCTGAGAGAGAGATGAAGCAGTGACCCCCCACTACATATTGAATCAGATTGTGTTGCAGATGAAAATGTGTAGGTTCACATAGACACAAATGTAGGTTCACATAGACTTGTTCCAATACTGTATGTTGGATTCATGTTAAACATGTACTTTGAAACCCTCAATATTTAGTCAACTTGACCGTTGACTTTTTCTTTTTGCCTTTCCACCAACTCTCCGAAAATAGTCGATCTACAAGCTCACATTTGCGTTGTGAGCTTGTGGATCGTGGCTATTTTGTGCCACGTGGCTATTTTCGGCTAATGTTCCCCATCACACAAATATTTGGTGGACCCCCTGTAGTTACTCTGAGGACCTCCTGGTGGTCCCGAACCCCCTGTTGAAGACCCCTGGTGTAGAGGGGAAAAAGGAGCAGGCCTAGTAAGTATATAAAACTCAGGATCTTGCAGTGTGTGTATGTGCGTGCGTGCATTCTTGTGTGTGTGTGTGAGTGTGAGTGTGAGTGTGAGTGTGAGTGTGAGTGTGTGTGTGTGTGTGTGTGTGTGTGTGTGTGTGTGTGTGTGTGTGTGTGTGTGAGACGTACAGAAGGAGCTGCTTTCGTCCTTTGTGCCTTCCATGGTGCCATCCGGCAGCATCTGGAGGTAGAAGCCGTGCCTGCAGTACAGCCGTGTGACGATGCCTTTCAGCTGGGGCTCTGCGTGGGACAGACAAACACAGTGACACACAGCAACACGTTAGCATCCACAAACACAAATAGACACTCTACAAGTTAAAGTGAGTCCGTGGATCTGCTATTTCTTTATTTTTTGAGCCTTTGAGTACAGTGGAGAGAGAGAGAGAGAGAGAGAGAGAGAGAATTAGGAGTTACATGCAGGAAATGGTCTGGAATGGCTGGGAATTGAACCGAGGACTGCATTGTCAGGCATTTCAGTCCATATTCTACACACTCTAACCACTCGGCTATCGGGACGCGGCAACCCATATCCACTTACACGAATCTAACCGTAGCCCTATAACCTTAGGAAACTGCAGTAAAATCTAATTGGGGACAGACTTTTTGGCCGTAGCTTCACTAGCTTGTCACGCCATCCTCCAGTTGACTGGTTTGATGTCCAACCCTTGTCCAACAATGTGACCTGTGTGTGTCAGTGACACACTTTGTGTTCCACACAGACGGCTGAAGCACGTGACAATAACCTTCAGCTGGAGCTCTGGGGAAACACTAGCCTTAAACATAAAAAATGTTGACATCCAGCCACAAACACATTTGTATTACTACTGTTTACTACTGTGTGAGGACATCGACATTTAGGACAGCGATTTTATGAATGACATTTGTACCATTTTAATACCTAAGCCTAAAGCCAAACATAGCCGATCCATGAGCTTGTAGATAGGCTATTTCCGGTGCACAATACCAGTACATGACTAAATCAGGCATAACTCCTAAATCTGACCTCTAAATGTCTAATCTTAATCCCAACCATTGCCTAAATCTCTTCCTAATTGTAAGCCAAACGTAACCACAAAACATTATGAGATGAAAATGATCATCATAATGTCCATTTCCAAAATTCTACTATTCTATAATACAAGTACACACACACACACACACACACACACACACACACACACACACACACACACACACACACACACACACACACACACACACACACACACACACACACACACCACACACACACACACACACACACACACACACACACACACACACACACACACACCTAAGCAAAGACCAAACATGGATTCATAGCCTTGCTATTTACTCGATGAAACAGTCAAACAGAGAGAGAGAGAGAGAGAGAGTGTGTGCGTGTGCGTGTGTGTGTGCGCGCACACACGCGTGTCCTTGTGTGCGTGCGCTCGTGCATGTGTGTGTGTGTGGATAGCGACATTTGTGTTGACTGTGGCCTTCAACAGTTCAACAGGATTGATGGCACCTTGGAGTGTGGTTACTGTAAAAAGGGACATGCTCCCTAGGCAGGTTTAAGAGAGGGAAACTGTGTGTGTGTGTGTGTGTGTGTGTGTGTGTGTGTGTGTGTGTGTGTGTGTGTGTGTGTGTGTGTGTGCGTGTGCGTGCAAGCTTCTGTTTATGCGTGCGGGCGGGCGCGTGTGTGCGTTAGTGTGTGTGTGCCTGTGCTCGATGCATGCATATTTGTGCACTAGTAACAACCAGTTAAGTGGGGAAAGCTTCATCAAAGATGGATGGCTGTAGAGAGCTGCCTCCTCAGCGCCATGGAGCTCAGAACACTGTCTCATCTCATGAGGGGTAAAAGAACTGCAAATGAGCAACTTCACAAACCCTGCTGAAAGTTCAAATCACATCAGCCCAAAAGTCCCTGTTCTAAGGAGAACATTCGGCCAAAATAGCCGCGATCTAGGGGAGTCTATATTTCTGTTTGTAATGTGCTGGCTCAAATGCCAACTTTTACTGTTCACTCAATGTGGGCTTCTGGACAGCTAAGCTGTTTGAGGAACTTGTGGTTGTTTTCATTCTATTCAGGTAGAATAGCATAGAATAGAATGGATAGATTAGCAGTACGGCACCCAAGTCTCAGTTACTAACCAGCAGATCCTTACCCTAACAACAAACACACCAAACACATACCTCAACCTAGCCATACAGTAATAGTATCTAAACATAACTAACATTCAGTCAGAGAGACAGACAGACAATTTCGTCAAGATAAACCATTTATTGCAATGATACTGCATTAAATTTGACGGTGTGACTCGGCTCCTGTGATACTACAGATTTATCTGCACAAGCATGAGTGACATAGAATCTGAGATCACAAACCCCACTGAAGCAGAGACTAAGATACAGTTATGGACTTGACATTGAACCATTCAAGGGCATAATGTTAAGATACACAGATATATAACATCACACAATCCACAGAAATCCAAAATGCCACAAGGAGGACCTGGGGATGTGGAGGGAGTGTTATCACTGACAAGCTACAGAAGAGGTGCTGTGACCAGTGCTGAGGGTGTAGTATGAAGAGTGAGTGGTGTTCTGCTTAAAACAACTGAATAGAATGAGCCATTAGGATTGAGAGCGTATTATGTGTTAGTTAACTTGTTAGCGAATGAGATTGAAGAGTGGGGAACAGCCTGACTGCTGTGATTGCCTGCCTGGACCAGCATGATACTTTATTCATTAATCTACACCAAACCCATGCCTAAACCTAACCATGCTAACAGTGCCTAAGCATCCTATTTGTATGTTTTTTGAAATATATATATTCTTCAAAAAGTGGATCATCATTCATTCATAGCATCATATGCCAGCTATGGTTTCCTCTTGCAGTTTTCTAAGCAAAATGTTGTAGGAGCTGTTAAAGTGGGTACTTGGATTCAGAAATCAGGGGGGGGAAGAAGAAAAAAAGTTTTAGAACTACTGCTGTAGATAATCAGTGGATGTTTCGGTGTCCTATTAACAGACCCACATAGAAAAAGAAGGGAAATGTGAAGAAACAGGCCAGTAGAAATTGTGAGATGATGCAGAAATTATTGAAGCTAAAATAAGTACATGCCTGGCTTTCGTATAATGAAAACTTTGATTCACTACGGGCAAAGCTAAAGCTGTTTTTTTGGTATTGTATAATACAGTTTTAATATGACTATGATTAATTCAGAATAGTGATAATATAATACATAATTATGCCTTATATCCCCACCTTGTATGTCCCTACCACTTCTGAACTTGAATGCCCTTGAGTTGTCACAGTACAATAATGTGAAATGTGTTTTCTGCAATACCCATAGTAACTATTAGGAGCAGTGGCCGCTATTAGACAGTTCCCAGAGAGCAGTTATAGAGGTTAGCGGTTAAGTATCTTGCTCACATTAACAGATGAAATAAAAACTTTATTAAGCTAGAGAAATGACAAAAGAAATCTGTCTAAAAGAAATCTAAAAACGGATTAAATATAGAACAACAAAAACTAGGGGTGTGGGGGGGTAGCTGGGGAGGTGGGACTGACAGGCGCTGGCTGTTTCATGTCAAGGACCCCCAAATTGATATGAATTTAGCCGCGGACCCCCCATCTGAAAATGTGTTATGCCAGAGACCCCCAGAAGAAAAGATTTATGTAAAAAAAAATCTGCTATTTTTGAAGAGCCAACTTATAAATGGATAAATCGGTTAAAATGATTGTGATGCTGTATTGACAATTTTTGCTGTGGACGCCCTGGAACCCCCTCAAGGACCCCTGCATGGGGGTCCCCGGACCCCACTTTGAGAAGCACTGGCCTAAACAGTATACTAGATCAGAGGGAATGTCATCATACAGTACAGTGGTTATAATGAGAAGTGTCCAACATGAGGACAGGGATGTGTGAGCGTGGCTGGCACTTGGCCTCGCTTGACAGAGAGGAGGGATGTAGAACGAGTGAAAGTGTCCAATTTTCACCATTGCGGGACGCCAACATTATCTTAATTCCTCATCTTTAGTAAACTGTCGGATGCTAGCTCATTACAGCTTTAGCTAAGCCCTGACATCCGCGTATTTGTCAAAGAGGCGCTCCTATGTAATTTCCCTTCAAAGTCCATGGGCTGACGTATAACGTGCCTAATTGCATTTGGTTGTCTCTCTCTCTACCACTGAGATTGAATCTCCATAACCACTAAAAAGATAAAATCCAACCATCACTGGATGCTAAAAGACTAGACGCAGAAGGTCAAACGTAGAGTGAGGTAATCCGTAATAGTGTTAGTTTTAATCCCAAATTAAGCCTCAGAACACACACGCACGCACGCACACACGCGCACACACGTGCGCACGCACACACACACACACACACACACACACACACACACACACACACACACACACACACACACGTGTGTTCTTTAATGTACCACATCCAGTACATAAGTACATAAGAGGAGATTACTGAGGGTTTGGATGACCTTTGTGTGGACTGTTTACTCATAGGGGATTTGTATGTTTTTAGAGTCCGTTCTCATTTCCTGGTGGATATCAAACGATGCAACATTTTCTGCAAAACAGAGTACAAGCACATATACTGTAAAGCAGTTCTCAAACTTTTTCATGTCAAGGACCCCTAAATTTACATTTATTTGGCCGTATATTCCATTTCTTTTCTTTTTTTTTTACAAGAGTGTTTTTTTTTAAATAGAGGGTTGAAGCAGTTAAACTGGTTTTGATGCTATCTCAACAAATCTTGCTGGGAACACCCTCAAGGACCCCTGGAGGTCCCCAGACCCATCTTTGAAAACCACTGCTGTAGTATGTACAGCACATGTGCAACCAATGCACCAACACAGACAGATTCTAACGTTCACCTTCCTCCAGCCATGTCATAATAGGTGAACTTGCAGCGCATTGTGAGCTTGTAGTTCCACTATTTCCAGCGAGATATAGATAGAGCCCTGGGGGACTCCGGCCTATGGGGTATTCAGGGTTTAAGTGGTTAAAAGTCTTGACCTGGTAAAGCATGTTACTAAAGCAGACAGTTAAAAGTCAAGGTAAATAACCCGTCAGACTGCACTTTGCCCTTTGTATAAAGCAGTGCTTCTCAACCTGTAGAAAAGTAAACTTTTCATACCCAATACCTAAAAAAAGAAAAATGAAATTAAGAAAGACCATTACTGTATCAAAAGTAATCAATAAACTATACAGGTCAACTGGTCAACCATTGGCCAAAATGTCAAATAATATAAGAAAGAGGCGTTGTAGTGAGCTTGTAGATCTGCTATTCTCACAATATTTTTCTGTGGAACCGAGTCAAACTTAATTTAATGCCTCAACTCCTACAATTCCAAGTGCTTGTCAGGGTGAGGGGTCCCTAATTCAAATATGATTATTTTGGTGACAGCCTGAAAAGGTTGAGAACCACTGGTATAAAGTAGTGTACAAATTGTGAAAATAAGTTCTGTTCACATGGCTATGACAAGGGAGTCAACATTCACAGTTGATCTGTGAAGAAACGACAGAGCGAGGTACAGCTTTAAATTAACATTCTTCAACACCAAATAAACACAGAGTGACATGTACTGTAGCACTTAAAGCTTGTCACGTATTTAACTTTAATAACCTGCTTTCACTCTCATTTGTTTGCTTTGTTCTTTTGTCTCCCCCCCCCTTTTTTTTTTTTACAGACTCTGCACCCTGAATCTGTCTGTACTGTCATGTCAATGTCATGTGCTGTGTGATGTACAGTAATTGAGCTGCAAAATCAGTTCCACTCTTCTAGTGCCAAGCACATTGGGAGAAGTGATTCTGGTATTGCATTTTACATAATACAGTACATCCAAGCCCAGGGGTGTAGCACACATTTCTAGGCCCTGTAGAAATCTCTGTGGGCCCCCCTTCCCATCTCTTGAACATTTTTGAAAACAATAAAGTCAACTATACTTGACGAGGAAAGGAGGTATAGACTCTAGACTCTCTAGACTGTACTAAGAATAAGCTTACGGTTTGCAGTCTGTCACATTTCTTTGCCTTGTTAATCTATTTTAGAATCCAAACACAATATGGTGGTTCGCTAAGCTAAATAATTAAGAGCACCCTATTGTAAACATGGTGAACAAAGAAAACAGCAATTATAACAGGACAATTTAACAAGAATATAAATAGCATTAAAGAGAACACAAAATACGTTTTGAGGGTGCAACATTGTCAAATATATTATACTGCAGCTACAGTGACAGAGGTGTTTTTTTCCCTCTCTTTTTAGATCAGTGAAGAGGTAGCTATTGATTCCAACTTTAATTCTAGTTTAATGAAACTCTAATTTTAGCTACAACCTTACACAGTCAATGGCTAAAACTACTTTGTGTAAAGTCATAGATATTAGATAAAACAAGCAGTTGCCTGACAACCAATTATTATGGGATCTATGGACTTTTCTTTTGCTTGGCCTTTGGTTTCTGCATTGCTATGCTTAAAACAGTTCCCTTATTATGCAAATATGCTAAAATCAGCAAGCAAGCCTGCTCAGACGGCAAGCAATCTAGCCCAGTGTGGTTCTCAAACGTTCTCATGTCAAGGACTCCCAAAAGGATACATAATAGCCCACAGAAGAGAAGATTTGTTGATTTATTACAGAATTCTACAACTGTCTATATACTGTACTGTAGGTGGGGAGAAGGTCTGAATATTCCTTCTTATACATTCTCTCATCGGGCTAATTTGTACCTGGTGATATACTGTAATAGTCGAGCTGGCAGCACGATAAGTCCATGGATGTACTGTAGTACTCTGATCCAATCCTACAGGTGCCAACTAAACCATTTGCATCTTAACAAGGTACGGAGGGCCTATATCTTTAATGGATGCAAAATTCAGTCTCTCATCATATTTATTATGGCAATATTAATTAATTTATGACGCAATTAACTTAAAAATATATGATAAAAATGTAAGATTAAAGCAAAGGTTTTTCTCAAGGCCTTTTAAGGTCCACCATATACCATCAGGAGGGGCGAGATCCCAAAGTGGTTGTGGCGGACGCCGCGGCGGTTGTGGTGGACGCCGCGAGCGCCGCGGCGGTTGTGGCGGACGCCGCGAGCGTCGCGGCGGTTGTGGCGGACGCCGCGCCGGTTGACGCCACAACCGCCGTGACAACCGCCCAAAGCGCCGCGAGCGCCACGTAGGGTCCGCCATCCGGGCGCCACGGCGGTTGTGGCGGACGCCGCGAGCGCCGCGCCGGTTGTGGCGGACGCCGCGGCGGTTGTGGCGGACGCCGCGAGCGCCGCGCCGGTTGTGGCGGACGCCACAACCGCCGCAACCGCCGTGACAACCGCCCAAAGCGCCGCGAGCGCCACGTAGGGTCCGCCATCCGGGCGCCACGGCGGTTGTGGCGGACGCCGCGAGCGCCGCGCCGGTTGTGGCGGACGCCACGGCGGTTGTGGCGGACGCCGCGAGCGCCGCGCCGGTTGTGGCGGACGCCACAACCGCCGCAACCGCCGTGACAACCGCCCAAAGCGCCGCGAGCGCCACGTAGGGTCCGCCATCCGATCCATCGACCATATCTGCGCTCTTCTGGCGCATTGTATTTTTTATATGATCTGTAAAGTTTATATTTTCATTTGCTACCAGGCATGAATTTATTATAATTTATTATGTTTTTCCTTATTTTCTTTCTTTATTTACACGTGCGTAATAAACGAAAATGTTGAGATTTCATCCGCCCAGATCTTTCTGAATTTTTCTTGAATTATTATAATTTTAATGTTTATATGATCCGTAAATTTTATATTTTCATGTGGTATCAGGCATGAATTTATTTTAATTTATTTTATTATTTTATTTCATTTATTTACATGTGCCCGTCCGTCCGTCCGTCCGTCCGTCCGACAGACAGACAGACAGACAGACAGACAGACAGACAGAGAGACAGACAGACAGACAGACAGACATAGATCTGTCTGTCTTCTTATTGACGTAACCATGGTAAATATAATTAGCTTGCATAATGTTAATAGCCTAATATAATAATATAGCCTATCATAATTATGTTTGGTTATAACCGTGTAGCCTACAGTATAATATATTTATATTATCTATCTATCTATCTATCTATCTATCTATCTATCTATCTATCTATCTATCTATCTATCTATCGCGCTGCAGAGCTTGTTGATCGGCTGGCTGTCTGTCTGTTGCATTTAACCAGTGAAATGAATGAGGATGCGATGAGTTGTGAGTTTATAGATCAGTTATTTTCTGACCGGCACACCAGGTTCATTGACCAATGACCCAAGCTTAATTTATGCACGTAACATAATATACCGACCGACAGACAGACAGACAGACAGACAGACAGACAGACAGACAGACAGACAGGCAGACAGACAGACAGACTGTTTCTGTCTGTCTGCCTGGAGAATAAGTGTGCTTATATTATTAAGTTCTGCAAGCACTTAAGTTGCTCTAACATATATGTTGCAAGGTCTATTAACAATAATAATAATAATAATAATAATACTGCCACCGGTGATAAAAACACAATGTATTGACACAAGGAATTAACAGTCAGTCACACTTTTGTGGATTAGGCTACAGTAAAATTGTAATGACACATTTCAAGGTGAACTCTGCAGCCGCACCGAGACCCTCCAAGCCATCGGAGAGAACCCCTGCTCGTAAAGCAAATATATAAGAGATTAATTTACACTTTGCATTTGTATATATCGCTTTCTATGAGGACATTATCTGAATATGACTTATGACCGATAAATGCTATAGAGCTAGCTTATAAGAGCAAAGAGCTGAGTCCAATAGTTAGATGCGTGTGTAATTGCGCGCATGTAAATAAATGAAATAAAATAATAAAATAAATTAAAATAAATTCATGCCTGATACCACATGAAAATATAAAATTTACGGATCATATAAACATTAAAATTATAATAATTCAAATAAAATTCAGAAAGATCTGGGCGGATGAAATCTCAACATTTTCGTTTATTACGGACGTGTAAATAAAAATAAAATAAGGAAAAAAATATATAATAAATTATATAAAATTCATGCCTGGTAGCAAATGAAAATATAAACTTTACGGATCATATAAACATTAAAATTATAATAATTCAAGTAAAATTCAGAAAGATCTGGGCGGATGAAATCTCAAATGCTTCGTTTATTACGCACGTGTAAATAAAGAAAGAAAATAAGGAAAAACATATATAATAAATTATAATAAATTCATGCCTGGTAGCAAATGAAAATATAAACTTTACAGATCATATAAAAAATACAATTATAAAAATACAAGTTAAATTCAGAAAGATATGGCCGAATCAAATCTCAACTGCTCTGGATCAAATGCGCAAAATATACAATTATTACTATCCACCCCTTGGGCGGGGGGGGGGTCCCGGGGGGGGGGGGGGGGGCACGCAGGTGGGGGGGGGGGGGGGCAGGTGGGGGGGGGGGGGGGGCTGCGCCAGAAGAGCGCAGATATGGTCGATGGATCGGATGGCGGACCCTACGTGGTGCTCGCGGCGCTTTGGGCGGTTGTCACGGCGGTTGTGGCGTCCGCAACCGCCGTGGCGCTCGCGGCGTCCGCCACAACCGCCGCGGCGCTCGCGGCGTCCGCCACAACCGCCGCGGCGCTCGTGGCGTCCGCCACAACCGCCGCGGCGCACGCGGCGTCCGCCACAACCGCCGCGGCGCACGCCACCGCCACATTAGGATCTCGCTGTCTCTCTATACCATGGCAAGACAAGGCAAGGCAAGACAAGACATCAGTCAGTTCCACTATTACAGTGGTTCTCAACATGACCCCTCAGGGGGGTCCCCAAATGCTTTTGGGGGGGTCCCCAGATGACAGTGAAGTGACAATTTAAAGACCCACTCCACACAAAATCATGTTTTTTGAGATTGTAATATGTTTTTGAAGCTTCTATGAAAATGATGTTGGTTTTTGTCACTCTGCTTTTCTCTAAAGCCTTAATATGGCTTTTTACCTCCAAAACTGGCCTTAAGGTATCATCAGGGATAATAATAATATAAGAAAGAGGCAACATTTTTGAAAATAGCCGATCTACAATCGGACAGCGCGAGGCGTTGTGAGCTTGTAGATCGGCTATTTTCAAAATGTGTATCTGTGGAACCAAGTCAAACTAAATTGAACGCCTCAACTCCTACATTCCAAGTGCTTTGTCAGGGTGGGGGGGGTCCCCAGTTAAAATATGATTATTTTGGAAAAGGTTGAGAACCACTGGACTATTCCCCCCAATACAATACCCCTGCCAAAGCCCTTGGACACACTATAGCCCTCCTCTTTCATTTCCCTACCACAGCAGGGAAAGCTCCAGTCCAAGCTGAATAAGGCTTCTCAAGCACAGAGCGCTGACAGCGGGGAATCGCTGACCCAGGGTTACAGCATTGAGGGATGGGAAAGCCAGCTAAAACAATCTACCTGTTCCGTTAGTGGAAGGGAATTTAGAACTACACAGTCAAAGTGTTCTTTTAACTGGGAGAGAAGCCTGAGTTAACACCCATGAAGGAAGGAGGAGACATCGTGTACATTGTCATGGTCGTGTTCTTAAGCCTAGTTCAGAGCCGAGATTTGCGGCGAGAGAAAACTGTTTTAAACCGGATTTATACAGATTTATACTGCCCAAAATAGCTGATCTACAAGCCTACAATTCGTTGCGGTGTTGTGAGCTTGTAGATTGGCAATTTTCAGCGGGCGACACCGCCGTACGACGTTCAAAGCGTTATAGCTTTGTGTCTGTGTGTGTGTGTGTGTGTGTGTGTGTCTTTGTGTGAACAGGCCTTGTCCCATAAACACGCAATGCCAATTATAGAGTGACCTTAAAAAAGAAAAGAGCAGGATTCATTTAACTTACCACAAATTTCAGCCATTAAAGTCACCCTGCCCCTCATGCTCCCTTATGACCAGAGTCACATACTGCATGACACCTGGACTATGCTATTACTATTATTACCTTCAGTACATGCTTGTACAGTACTCCCTGTGTGCATGTGCGTGTGCGTGTGCGTGTGTGTGAGGAGACATCACTGTGCATGGTAGTGACAGACACAACAAGAATGAGACTGGCATGCATGGGGCGGAGGGGTAAGGCCCCACCCACCCACCCACCACACACACACACACACGCACACGCACACACAGGAGACCGGATCGATATGAAAACCCTGACTCACCCCTGTCCTGTCCTCTCTTCCTCTTAAGTCAGAGTTATACCCACTACTGTACTTAGTTGGGTGTTGCGTTCCAGAATATAGCCAATCTACAAACTCACAATGCATGCCATGCATTGTGAGCTTGCAGATCTCCTACTTTCAGTGCGCAACACCCACACACAGTTAAGCATCAATCGGTCTTTACGTTCTACCCCCCCCCCTGTCTCTCGTCTCTCGTCCCGCAACTGCATCCAAACTTAGCAAACATTTTTGGAACCGTAAGCAAGTCGCACACAAACTTTCCCTTTCAAGCCCCCGTCTGCTCTTCCCGTCTTTCATCTTTCCCTCTTTCCCTCTAGTTCTCACGCCCCCCCCCCCCCCCCCAAACCCAACCCATCCCACTCCCTTTTCTCTGTGAGTCATGCGGATTGGATCGCTGCGAATACAGTCGTACATCAGCCAATCAGCAGGGGGATTCTGAGTCATTACTTTCACTCTGTGGTTGAAAGAGAAAGGGGGGAGAGAGAGGAGAGAGAGAGAGGGGTGGGCGTCATCAAAAAAAAACGAGAACGAGGGAGGTGGGAGAAAGAGGGAGGAAGGATGGAGTGGGGAGTTCGGTGGGGTTGCGGTGGGGTAAGGCAGGGGGGGGGGGGGGGTGGGGGGAGGGAGGGCGACACGGTTATTTCATTAGCGGAGAGATTCACACTCTAAATAAAAGAGCAGGGGAGCGTCACGCCTCGTCAGCGCGAGACGTCAATAAAGCGGCCGCTTAAGCGCCCCGGCGCCGCTGATGTTTCACTCAGCGAGGACTATAGGAGGCCTGCGTAGGGGGCCAGGGGTTAGAGGGGTTAGAGAGAGAGAGAGAGAGATAGGGACGGAGGGAGAGAGAGAGATGGAAAGAGGGATGCGTTAACGTCTGTGACCGTCACACCCCAGGAGGCCACGGCGGCACAAAATGTCCTCGCTAACCCGTTGTTGCTAGCTATGTTCTGCTGTAGATGTCCCATTGCGGTACCGAGTACCGACTACTTTTAAAATGTCCCAAACAAGCAGCGGTCACTCACACATCCTATTTGTGTTCCACTACTACAGGTACAGTAGCTATATAGCTAGCTGCTGCTGCTGCTGCAGTGGAAGGTGTTTCTCAAAGTGCCGAAGAAAGAAGAGATGCAAAACACCATCATCCCATTGATCCCAGTATTGTTAAGTCCTGCCTTCTGATGCTTGTAAAGAAAATCTGTGACAAATGTTCAGCCACTGGTTCTCAAAGTGGGACCCAGGGACCCTCAGGGTCTCCAAATGGACCCATGCTGGTCTGTAACTCTGAGAGAGTACGAATTAAACCAAATGGACCCTTAGGGGTCTGTAACTCTGAGAGTATACAAATTAAACCAAATGGACCCTTAGGGGTCTGTAACTCTGAGAGTATACAAATTAAACCAAATGGACCCTTAGGGGTCTGTAACTCTGAGAGTATACAAATTAAACCAAATGGACCCTTACGGGTCATTCCCAGAATAGGGACGCTAGGGTTCATGTGGTTAATTCATTTTTAATTGCACTCAAACTGATGTTCTTTGTCAATTATGAACTGTATTCAGGCACACACACGCACACACGCACGGTCGCACGCACGCACACACACACACACACACACACACACACACACACACACACACACACACACACACACACACACACACACACATACCAATCACCCATTACACACACAGATAGCGCCAGGCTTTTTAACATTCATTATTTTTACTATTCCATGCATCCTCATTGGCCCGGGGTCTTAAAGGATCCTCTGTGTGCCTTTATAAGCCAGTGGATAAATATAATAATATATAATATGTTAATATTGCTCTGGTAAATAGATATTTGGCACCGTGGCAGTATGGCCGGTGCTGCTGTTGAATCCCAGCAATGGTGGAAGAAGTACCAAGATCTTTTTTTACCTAAGTAAATGAACAATACCAGTACCACTATATTGAACATTTTGCTATAGTAAAAGTACAATAGTACTGACATCAAAATATACTTAAATTACCAAAAGTAAAAGTACTCATTATGAAGAATGTATGATTTCACGATTTTTTGGGTAAACTAAGTAACTGAAGTTTCAAATAATAGTTACAGTACTTGAGTAAATGTACTTGGTTACTTCCCACCCCTGCCTCCGGGGCTCTGCGCGGTGTCGGTCCCAGAAAGGCCTCGGCACGCGGCACTCGCTCTGACGGCTAATAAGCTTGTTACTCCTCACCGCCTCCAATATTGTCCTCCACACCACTCGCATTCCAGCCCCAAGCCATTAATCCACAGACATATGGATTTTACAACTGCTAATATTTCATCTTCTAGCATTTATTGCATCCAACGGCAAATCCTTTGACGGCGGCCACGAGAGCAATAACGCGCCGCGTGTTATCGAAAAGCCAAGCTGATTTTGGGGTATGGGAATAATAGTTTGTTTGTTGTCGGGCGGAAACCTTGTACGTCCAAAACTGTTACTTTTCAGGATTCAAATAAAAAAATAGCCAATTTACAAGCTCAAAACGCGAAAAATCTATGCATTTTTAGCTTATAGATCGGCTATTTTTGCTACTTTTGTATGACACTATAGTATGACGAAGTAGGGCATTCATTTACAAAAAAAACATTAAAAAGTTAAAAGAGATAAGAGGTTTCTGCCTGACCGCAAAAATACACTCGTTCACGTAGACTCTCACTCTCATGAAGCCTGATTTATACTTAGTTATGCATAGGTGTCTCGCACCGAAAATAGCTGATCTAAAAGCTCACAAGGCATCACACTCCTCCTCGTGAGCTTGTAGATCGGCTATTTTCCTGCACAACACGACACGCAACTAAATGCACATCAGGCGTAACTCTACGAACTATAAACATCCTGTTTCAAGGAGACTCGGGCAGCAGCTGTGTTTTCATACCTTCATATCTTGCTATATTTACGTTAAGTGCGCAGTTAAATTGCATAAAATTATAAGGGTGGCTCTTTGTGGCCCGGGCTGACAATGAGTAATGGCGGTGAGGACGGGGAGAGCCTATATGGTAATGGCCATATTTACTGGGACCATCCATCATCTCCAAACCGCCAACAAGCCCATTCCTCATAGGAGGAGTGGTCAGAAAAGGGGGCGTGGCGGCTTTCAAACAAACTGTTCCTCTCTCCTTTTCTTTAGGTCAGGTCTCTCTCTCTCCCTTGCTCCCTTTCTCCACTTCACTCACTCTCTCTGTCTGTCTGTCAGTCTGTCTGTCTAGCTCAGTGGTTCTCAAACTTTTTCATGTCAAGGACCCCCAAATTGATATATGTGTCCATGGACGGACCCCCATTTGAAAATATTTTGAGCCAGGGACCCCCAGAAGAGAAGATTTGTGTTGCAAATGTTTAATGTTCAAAAGAATTTCAAGATTTTTCAAAGATGTTCAAAAATAGCAGATCTACAAGCTCGCAGTGAGCTTGCATATCTGCTATTTTTGAGAAGCCAACTTATAAATGGATAAAGTGGTTAACTACTTTTGCTGGGGACCCCTTGGAACCACCCCAAGGACCCCTGGTCCCCCCGACCACACTTTGAGAACCAATGGTCTAGCTCACTCCAACCTTCTCTCTCTCTCTCTCTCTCTCTCTCTCCCCTCCTCTTAATCCAACTTTCTCCCTCTCTCTTTCACTGCAGTCCAACTTTTAGCTTTTAAGAAAATCAATAGTGATGAAAGTGATAAAGTGCGAATCCATTTAGGCTCCAGAGTTGACCAGGCCCTCTGCTGGCCCATGTATTTGGTAAGAGATTAAACTAATCTCATGACACGCACCCATACGAGTTGCACGGCAGTGATTGGTTCAGCTCCGGGGCACTTAAAATCTGCGAGTAGCCCCCGACAACCCGAACGGCGACGAGCGTGAGATATGTCATGAGTGGCTGAGGGGAGGTGACAGTTAGCCAATGAATGACCAAGACACATTTCCCGGCCCTGCCAGGGGGAGATGAGTGGTCGGCTAAAGTGCAGCAGAAACGTAGCTCCGCTCACACAGAGGGCAGATGAAGTAGACTTGTTGAACATCTAATTCTAATGTGTCAGGACTCTGTATCCACTAGAGAATCAATGCAACAATGCAACGTGATGGAAACACTGTACAGCTGAGAAGAATAGAATTTCTCCCACACATTTACAACAATCAGTTGGTGGGGGGCGGGGGGCGGGGAGGTTAATAGGATTATTAGTATTCTGATGACAATCTCTCTGTGTGGCACTAGACTGGAGGAAAGGCCGTGGGGTCACCAGAATCAGCTGGCTTCATTCTCAGCAGAAACGCAATCTGACAGTTTCATTGCATTTCACCCATTGCATTTTGAGATATGTGTGCAAGTGACATTTTTTGGCCAAATGGTGGCGCTAGAGGAAATGTCATGGGGTCACCCAAATCAGTGAGGACACCATCGGCTGTGGAACATGAAGGTGCACAGCACATGGCCTGGAAATCCAGCCAGTGGATCACAAGATATCTTATTTGGTAATATTTGTCCTAAAGGTGGCACTAGAGCAAGCCGTTCCCAACCTTTTCAGCTCAAGACCCAAAAGATACATTTGTTGTCTGCCCGAGACTCAAACCTACAAAAATACATTATGAATGACTATTTAATAGTCAAAACAGACAATCTACAAGCTCAAGCTTAAACTTATATTTACTAGTGTGTGACCCAACAGTGGGTCCCACTCCCAGAGAGAGAGAGAGAGAGAGAGAGAGAGAGAGAGAGAGAGAAATGAAAGAGGAGCAGAGACAGAAAGAGAGCAGTATTGATGGAGGGAGGAGGAAACAAATGAAAGAGAGATGGAGAGATACGGTATGCGTGTGAAGCGGATCTAACCTGGATAAGAGAGGGAAGGAAATGAGAGAGAGAGAGAGAGAGAGAGAGAGAGAGAGAGAGAGAGAGAGAGAGAGAGAGAGAGAGAGAGAGTAAACAGCAGCCAGATAACATCTGAGGGGGGGGTTGCAGTTTGCAAAGAATGAAAGAGAGGAGAAGATGCTGAGGATGAAATGATAACCTCATCAAAGGAAAGCAAAACAAAGAGACAGAGATAGATCAGGGAGAGGAGGAGAGAGAGAGAGAGAGAGAGAGAAAGGAGAGATAGCAGGGAGTGGGGTGGGGGGGTGGGGTAGAGCGAGGGCAGTATGGAGGTTTATCCCAGGCCTTTTTACTGATGTTAATTACAGTAACGATCAGCAGGACAAAAAAGCCCGGTGTCTGGCGTACAGCCAACAGCTGACAGCACCTGAGAGGAGAGGAGGAAGAGGATGAAGAGGAGGAGGATAAGAGGAGGAGGAGAAGAGAGGAGACAGGGATAGAGGGGAGTGAAAGGAGGGGAGAAAGATGCAGCGGATGGGGGGAAAGAAAATACAGGATAGAGAGAAGGAAGGAGTCAAGAGCCAAGGAGGGCAGAAAGGATGTAGCGGGGCGGGCTGCAAGGAGGGACATGGGAGGATGGAGGGGGGAATAGAGGGAAGGGAGGGGGGGGGGGGGGGGCAGATGAAGAAGAAGATAAACGGCCCGAGAGGAATGGTCCAGAACTGTGGGAGGAGTGAGTGAGTGAATCAGCAAGAGACAGAGAGGAGGAGGACGGTCAAAGAGAGAGAGAGAGAGAGAGGGGGGGGGGGGGGGGAGAGGGATGGAGAGAAAGTCGGAGAGAGGGAGAGAGAGACGGGGAGTGGGTGGAGAGATCAATCATGAAGGGCTCTGTGATGTAACATTGAAAAGAGTCAATGGCCAGGAACCAAACGTTACAGACAGACAGACAGACAGACAGCCAGACAGACAGACAGACATGAGCTCACTTTTTACATTTCCTCCATTCTTTATCTCTTCCCAGGTGCTGATTTATACTTCATCATAAAACCATGTTGTTCCATGAAAAGAACACATTTTCAATGAGCAGATTAGGGTTTACACTCACGTTCTCAGCTGTTTGCATTGTACTCTCCCTACGAGCTCCCCTTCCTCCTCTTCCATCCACTTCCTCTTTCTACCTTTCTACCTTAGTGGTGAGGAAGGCTTGGTGGTGAGCAACGCATCTTTTTTAGCGGTGCCAACCGCTCTATACGTGGCTTTGACTCGGTGTCTGTGTGTCTGTGTGTCCGTCCGTCTGTCCGTCCGTCTGTGTGTCCGTATGAGCCCGGGATGAGCACGGCAAAGAAGCAACACATACAAACACACGCACACACACACACACGGACTTGGAGATTGCCTATGCCATCTCTCCTCTCATTTGCCACACGTGCCACCGGTTATCAAAGAGGGGTCCAGGGACCCCCAGGGACGTCCGCCCGTATGAGCACGGGATGAGCACGGGATTTTAAACAGCTATAACTCCAGTTTGCAGCATGCCACCAAGTCCAAATTTGGTATGTGGACTTAGACCACCAATACGGGCCGAGCATGAATTGCTCAAGCCCCGCCCCCTCTGTCTTCCCATTGGCTGGCCTTTAAACAGCCATAACTGAAGTTCGCAGCATGCTACGGAGTACAAATTTTGGACATGGACTAAAACCACCAATAGGGACAAACTGTAATTACTTAAGCCCCGCCCCCTCTGTCTGCCCATTGGCTGGGCTTTAAACAGCCATTATTCCAGTTTGCAGCATGCTACCAAGTACAAATTTGGTAAGTGGACTCAGACCACCAATAGGGACGAACTGAAATGAGTGAAGCCCCGCCCCAAAGGCACCGCTTCCTTCACACAGGGTGTGATTTTTTCTCAGGTGACTGAAGAAGTATGGAGTCCAAGGTTCTACGGGCCTTCTACATAGAGGCACCACCGGCACCGAGAACATCCTGGCTGGTTGAATCAGTGCCTGGTATGGCAACTGCACTGCCCTGAACCACAAAGCAATGCAGGGGGTCATGTGGACAGCCGAGCGCATCAGCGGATGTAAGCATCCCTCCACCCAGGACATATGCTGTGCGACAGAAGTTGTTTCAGCAAAGATCGTATGCAGGCTTATCAAAAATCCTACCCATCCCACCATGTTTCAGATGCTACCAAGTGGCAAGTGGCTTCATAGCCACAGAGCCACTGGCAATAAATAATAAATTGTAGGGATGTCCGATTTTATCGGCCTCCCGATATTATCGGCCGATATTAGCATAAAAATTGATATCGGGAAAATATCGGTATCGGTTTTTGAAAAAAAAAAAAAATTTTTTTTTTTTTTTTTTTTTTTTTTTGCTTTATAAGTAAGTTACAGGAGTTTTTACTGTATATGGTGTGTGTGATATGAAATTTGAGCTTACCCTAATCACAATAATCCCCGCATATATCGGTATCGGTTGATATCGGTATCGGTAATTAAGAGTTGGACAATATCGGTATATCGGTTATCGGTAAAAAAGCCAATATCGGACAACCCTAATAAATTGCTAAATAGACAGGAAAATGAAACATAGGATTGGGAAATGTTATTGACTATATTCACACAGCGGCCATTTTGCTCTCGCGTCATATTTGCGGGTTCAGTTTCGTTAACTTAATAGCGAAATGGCCGCCATGTGAATATGGTGAATAGCATGCCCCCTTCCCATCTGTCTGAGGTCAGATGCAGCCTGTGTGTTAAACAAGGCCAAGGGCAGGTCTATTTACAGCCTTTACATACATACACACAGAGATACATGTAAATAGAGGTTTATAACTTCACAAGTGGGAATCTTGCACACAGCAGCATATTCAAGCACCTCAAGTGCACTATGACCAACATCAAAACTGACAAAAAGTTCTTGATCTTGATCTTGGCAACTCTCCCTCTGTCCCTCCATCCCTCTTGTTTACTCCTCATAAACCTTCCAACTATCTGTCTTTACCCTTTTTATTGCTTCATCTCTCTATGTCCTCAAGTCTTAGCAACGCTGCACAACTTTCAGTAAATTAGCGACATCATATACAGCATGTCACACGCTTACTGCAAAGTGGTGACCTTTGCAGAGATAAATACAGACATTTCCAAACGTAAGTGCCATTAGAAGCAAATACCAGCCAATTTCCTGTCTGGGATTTCTCTGGATTACACTTAACACATATTATCCCATATAATAACTCACTGGAAGTGCAGCTTGGAAAT
>NC_139956.1:22329878-22337378 GCF_963454915.1 Gymnoscopelus microlampas | reverse complement strand
TTATTTTCAATTTCCTTGCTGCCATGTGGATGTTCTTGGGGGTTTCTCTGGCGGGGAAATACTCACAATGACAAAACAGTTGCATCATGTCGTATCAGTATGCAAACTGTCTGTGTTTAGACTTCAGCGCATACCAACACAGTATGTTGACAGACTCAAGCCACTGCATCCAGGCAGCACGTGTGTGTGTGTGTGTGTGTGTGCGTGTGCGTGTGCGTGTGCGTGTGCGCGTGCGCGTGTGCGTGTGCGTGTGCGTGTGTGTGTGTGTGTGTGTGCGTGCGCATGTGTGTGAGTGTGAGCGCGCTTGTGTACGTGCGGGAGTGGGTGTGTGTCGGCCCTTCCCTCTGACAGTTCTGTAGCAGCATCTTGCCACCAGATTCTGTGTGACACCGCTAATTAGAGACAAGGTGACAGACAGGCTGCACAGCCATGCAGAGATGTCCCCCCCCCGCGTCCCCCACACACACACATACACACACAAGTAGCCGGGTCCCCTGCCTTCCCCCTGGCCCCTCGGGGGACCTCTTCATCATGACAGGAAGCCCCTGGGGGGCCGTGGCAACCCAGAGACAGGCCGTGGAGGACGCCACGCTGTGTGTGGCCGCGGGCACCGGAGGCGTCGAGGGACTTGGCAAAGCGTCCTGGCCAAATCGCTCATTATCGTTCCCTCCTCCCCCTCTTTATGCGGGATTTATGCGCCGTCGTACGACGGTGTCACATGCAGAAAAACAGCCGATCTACAAGCTCAGAAAGGGTCGCGCCGCGACCCGTTCTGAGCTTGTAGATCGGCTGTTTTCTGTGCGCGCCGCCGCCGTACGACGGGCCTATAAATCAAGGCGTTTGCCACTGTATGTCAGTGTACGCTTTTCTGTCCCTGTCTCATTGTGTAATAATATCCTTTACACCATAGGCTTCCAATCTAATCTCATGCATCGCTACTCTTTAATTAAAGATCTGTCCTCAAATCATTCATGCCCTCCCGACCAGTGTTTCTATATAACACACACACACACGGGCGCGCGCGGCGCGCATACAAACACAAACGCATGCATGCAAACACACACGCGTGTTCACACACAACTGTATGCGTCCTCACAAACATACTATAGACATACTGTACATTGTGAAAAATGAAATGTGCGAAATGTGCATTCCATTCCCACGCCTTCTCTTTGGCAGCTATGCAATCAACTGAAATGCCACGGGTGCTTTTTTGGTTGTACTCCTAATTATTTTGACGATCTCATTCGAGCCGCTTTTTTTCAACCACGCGGAACGATTGGACTTTGGGCTGGCGGGGGGCCAACGCAGGCGACGAAATACGCGACCACGATCGACAGTCGATCGAGAAACAACATCGGGACGGAGAGTCACACGACACACGGGGGGCAGAGAAGTGGAGTTTTGTTCTTTAGTCATTGAAATAACATGCACGTAAACACATACTTTTTATTGTGAGGCTCTTATCCCCAAATCTGTGTTGCTGTTAGGTGCCATTATGCGCACGCACGCACGCACGCACGCACGCACGCACGCACGCACGCACGCACGCACGCACACACACACACACACACACACACACACACACACACACACACACACACTCTCTCTCTCTCTCTCTCTCTCTCTGCATAATGGTTACTAGGTGGTTTATGTTTCCCAATTTGCAGATCAGAGATACTGTAAGTGCACACAGGAGTACAACTCTCTCTCTCTCTCTCTCTCTCTCTCTCTCTGGTTTTCTGTGGGAGTGGATTTCCCTGCAGCTAGTAAACTGTACTGTAATTATTATACAAGCGTCTTTATTGAACTGGCAGATTTAATTCCCTTCATGAATACCAAGACGGGGGCCTTCCCTTTCAAAACCTGGTGGAGGGGGACGACACCCCCCCCCCCCCTGTCATCTCCAGCTGCCCCCTGCTCCCCTTCCATCTCTCCATCTGTTCATCTGTCATTGTACACTCCCCCTGCCGCCTCCCTTGAGTCCCTCTCCCTCTCTCTCTCTGTCTATCATATCAGGTGGGTGTCTCTCGCCCAGCATTAGCGGTTCATTTATTACAGGTGGTTGAGTGCCAGGGTGTGACACTGTGACACAGACACACAGAACCAGGCCAGGCGGGAATACAGTGTTCCAGTGGTTTTCAAACTTTTTAATTTCAAGGACCCCTTGAAGGACCCTTCCCTCCCTATAACTCTGAGAGTGTAACAAATGGAACCAAATGGACTCTGTAGGGGTCCATTTCGTTGCATTTGTACACTCTCAGAGTTAGAGAGCAGTAAGGGTCCCTTTGGGACCCGCTTAAGGAACCCAGATGGTCCCCTGACTGCACTTTGCGAACCACTTTATGTACGACCCGGAAGTGAGTTAGCAATGACAACACTTATTGCAGAGGACAAGAAAGTCATTACATTTACACTATGCAGACACTTCACTGGGTTGTTTTCATTGTAGGGAAACTTTATATTTTGACTGTAAAACGTGTAAAATAGTGCTAATTTTTTTAATTGTTCAGACTTCACAGTCACTGTACTTCAAATTTAATAGTGTTCAGTTTATCTTTATAGCGGTGTCATCTGGCAGGCGCGTCTTCCCCGTAGCGTTAACTGTGACTCGAAGGAACAGTGAAGATTGAAAAACAGCACGGCCCAACGCTTCGTCGAGAGACTTGGGCGAAGAAATTGTTTTGAAGTTATCGCCAAAACTGGTTTCATGAACCTCACATGGTAATTAGCGCTCTGTGGGGCTTCAAATGATTAAAAAAACGGGGCATTAACAAACAGATAGCTAAATCTCAATACAATCAATACAACTGTGGGGTAAATCTCCTCTCTCTCTCTCTCTGTGTGAATACATTACAGCAACGGCAGGGACAAAAACGCAGTTCAAATGCATTATGGGAGGAATGACCTTTAAATATTTATGTCCTCCTTCCGTTCCCGGCCCACTCTATATTTAAGATCGTCTCGCAAGAGAGCCCTTGAACAGCCAAGAAAGTAAAGCGGCTGATTCGTCAGTGGACGAATCAATTTGGCAAGTATCTAAAGGCAGAGAGGGATGGCTGGGGGTATCGGTGGAGGGGAGGGGGGGTAAAACCACGCAAAGCTGGCAACTGTCGCCTGGATCCTCTACAACAGCGTTCCCAACCTCTTCTGTTTCAGGGCCCACTTGAAAAATCTTGAAAGCGTTCGCCGGCCCACCCATCTGACCACTTAATCCGTTCAATGCGGGAACGTATGTCTGTCATTTTAGATTTCTTTGTTACAAATGTTTGCTTAAAAATATATATAATATATTCAAAGATTTGCACAAAGTTTCAAAATGTTTCAAAAATAGCAGATCTACAAGCTCAGATGCGTTCCCGGATTGAATGGGTTTAACATGTTAAGCGGTCAGATGGGTGGGCCCGCATGCATGTTTTATTTTAATGATCAATCAATCGATTGTGTAACGCATCTGTGTCATTTTACAGGGACTACACCATGAATTTAAAAAAAATAATAATATTTAATATCATATTGTTTATGTCCCTCAAACGTTTTTCAAAAGGTTTAAGCCTAAATCAAGCCTCAGATATACTCATTCCAACTAACTTCTCTCTGGCTTATAAGGCACTTTCACCTGCAATACCACATTGTCCTGTTTGGCACGGGCGCTATTGAGACAGTTTGTATGCATGTTATCTCCTGGTTCTGTGTGGAAAAAGTTTTTTTTTATTTGGTTGGAAATGAAAAACGGGAGGGATTGTTCCCTGACGTGACGTCACGTCAGGGACCAAATTAGTTTGGCCTGTTTTGAGACCAATTTACAGAAAACCCCAGATTTGCTGTGAAAGCTTGAGTGTTCAAACTGGGGTATTTTGGGGGATAGAAGAGAGGTAGGGGAGAAAATTCATGGTGTAGTCCCTTTAAGGTTTCTTTGGCTATTCAAAAATAGCAGATATACAAGCTCATAGCACGGCACTATGAGCTTGTATATCTGCTATTTTTGAATAGCCAAAGTATAAGACAATGGTTAAAGTGGTTAAAATCTAAAATGACAGATGGTTTCCCGGTCTTAATGGGTCAAGGAATCATGTAAGGCCATCAAGCCAGTCATTACTGCCATGCAACGATGGAGGAAAACATGACTAATTGCCTCCCCTCTCCAGTCCCCAGTGATTTAACACAACTGAGTGACGTACGGCTCCTCCGACAGTAAGGATGACGGAAGGGGTGAGGGGAGGGGAGGCACAGGAGGAGGGGCGGACAGGCAGGTTTTCAATAAGTCCATCGACCCCCCCCCCCACCACCGCCACCCCCACCCCCCAATCCGCCGCACGTTCCCTTTGTTGTCTTTCCCTCGTCGCTTTAATTGGGCGAAGAAGAAGTCAGTGATGGAGGGAATCCTCAGCCATTTTGTCTCCTCTAATTGCGGCTGGGTGTGGGAGCGGTGGTAATTAAAGTTAAGTCCAAGCTCCTTCAGACAGCAGGGACGATAAGGCAGAGGAGCATAGAGGAGCACAGAGGAGCTGGGTCTACACGGGAGGGCGGGATGCTTGAAGCATTGGTTCTCAAAGTGGGGTCCTTGGGGGGGGTTTCAGGGGTTCCCTAGCAAAATAGTTAGTACAGCATCACAATCATTTTATCCATTTATAAGGTTGGCTATTCAAAAATAGCAGATATACAAGCTCCTATAGTACACAGACATTTCCCTTTCTAATAGCAGAGTAATACCAGTGAAAATACTCTGGTGGAACATTAGGGATGTGGGTTTGTTTTAGTGAACATTCAGCCTTGTCACACGCAACCAGAGACAAGAAGCCATTTGTCTTCTAGATGTTTCGTCAGACAGTGTGAGAGGAGCTGAGAGGAGGCAGAAAAAGGTGACCTTGTTGGCAGGAACCATGCAGGACAGAAGTCAAACAAACAGTATGTAAAGTCCACAAATTCACCCTACCACCCCAGGGTCAACAGAGCACCTCCAGGCTCTACATCTTTTTGACAGGGTACACATTTGTACATTCTCTTAGATCTCTGGCTCCCCAAAGTGGGGTCCGGGTACCCCCATGGGTCCTTGTGGTGGGGGTCCCAGGGGGCCCCAGCAAAATTACTTCATGCAGCATCAAAATCAGTTTAAGCACTTGTACTATGCTCACAAGATGACCTTGCCCAATGAAGGAATATTTTTGGGGAATATTTTAACAACACAAATCTTGTATGGGAGTCCCTGGCACAAAATCAAATGGGGTCTGCGGCTACATTCTTTTTTTATTTGGGGGTCCTTGACATGAAAAAGTAGGAGAACCACTGTCTTAATTAACACTCAGGATTTGACTATGTTACCGTACCGGTCTGGGTAAAAGTTCCTACTGATTCTTGATACAAATTAATTCCAGCCATGTTTGAATTCATATCGTGAGTGGTTCTCTGTTTTACGCTAGTAACCTGGTACACAGGTATTTCTCATCTCACGAGGAGCATTTTCTTAAAGGACCACTTCACCCATTTTCAACCAATTGGTCATCGCTATTGCTCATTATAATATGTCACAATTTCCATCTACTCACCCTGAGTCTCATTGATGGGCTACTGTATGTTCAGAAACCTGCCTACCAATGACATCATCGATGGGGATTCCAAGCTAATGGAAACTACAGCCTTTCTCTTCCTGGAAAGCTAGCATTCTGAAATAAAAGCCATTGTTCTTGCATTAATACATTTTTTTTTTAAAAAGTTTTAAATCTTGTTTGAAATGACTACAGAGGATGTCACTGGTAGGCAGATTTCGGAACTGTCCACGGCCCTCCACTGAGACACAGACCGAAAAGACCGAAATGGTGCCATATTATAATGAGCATAAGTGAGGACCAATTATATGAAGATAGTTTGAAAATGGCTGAAGTGGTCCTTTAATACAAGATGATGAATGTTTATGAAGATGATGAAAATGTTCATCCATGATGTCCCAGCAGAGGGACGCCAGGTTGAGAGTTGACACTGAGCATTTTGCAGAGTGGCGAGTACATAACAAGTACAAGTACTGGCAGAGAGGCGTGCGTCATCTGCATGAACCCGCTGTCCAGTGTTATGCCACACACTCAGGGTACAATCAATCTCTTCTCTTCCTGTGGCGGAAGGACACATCATCTGCAGCACTGACTGCCACTCGCGTCTTCTTTTATTTACCGCCCATATGCTGGCCAGTTCCCAAAGTGACTCGCTGCTCCGCGCACTTTGGCTTTTAACGCTCCACTGCTGTACCGCCAACAAACACACACACACACACACACACACACAAACACACGCACGCGCATGCACACGGTTAATATTTGAAGCTGTGTGAACAGTTGATCTTGACAGCCAGTAACAGGGGAAGTGTACATTACACACACACACACACACACACACACACACACGGTTAATATTTGAAGCTGTGTTTACAGTTGATCTTGACAGCCAGTAACAGGGGAAGTGTACATTACACACACACGCGCGCACGCACGCACGCACGCACGCACGCACGCACGCACGCACGCACGCACGCACGCACGCACACACACACACACACACACACACACACACACACACACACACACACACACACACACACACACACACACACACACACACACACACACACACACACACACACACACACACACACACACACACACACACAGTAACAGACAGACCCCACTACTCAATATTTCACTGTGAGAGGCTACGGGGGTTTGAAGTGGATTGTTAACGTAGATAGATGTTCATTCTTCCCCTTCTGTGAGGAGAGACACATCCTTGGCAGTGATGGAAAGCAACTAAAGCATATTTACTCAAGTAAAGGATGTCGGACAAAAATACGTTTTACCCTTATGTACCCGTACACAAACAAGATAAACAATAAAGGGGGTTAGGGTAAAAGTACAAAATCGTGGTATTGCTACTTTTACTTGGCACAGACATGCGCAGAGCAAGTTCTGTCAGAGAACTCAGTGCAGTTGTTGGCGGCCGACCATTGGGCCGCCTCAGCTTCACGTCCAAATCCCCTCATCCAATCACACACTCAATTCATCACTCAATTCATTCTCAGACCGCTCTATTTAACTGGAAGTTTGCACTACTCATCACTGCTTACTTTTGCTGCTGCTCATGCTGATGCTGCTGCTCTCACCACTGCTGTCTTGCTAAAAGATTGCTGCTCAGCCTCCACCACCCCAGCTACCACCTGTCGTTTTGGATCTGCTGTTTATGTACGGGGGATTCGATTGTATGGTTGGGAGATGCGCTTTATCACAATATCTAAAAGCAGATCCAATTCATTGCCAAACCATAATAAATATATTGCTCATTTTATATTCAATAACAATATCTATCCTTCATGAGTTGTCATGACAGAAACAAATCTGAGTACATCTTCCCTCACTGCTAGTTGAAGTGCAACGGTTAGACGGTCCTCATTGCAATTCGGTATGCGACTCACATACTATGTTAAATAAGAATATGAGCAGCTTCCAAAGTGCTGAT
>NC_139956.1:22302378-22324878 GCF_963454915.1 Gymnoscopelus microlampas | reverse complement strand
TTGTGGTCATACAGTATATTGTTATTGTTACCACAGTGTTGCAGACCATGTCACACACTAACATCTGACTGCAATTATATCTGTACTAGAAGTTGGGGCCGCAGCCCTCACATCTTATATGGAGATCCTTGATGTCATCAGTATATGCTCATAAAAATGCATGCCCCCTTTTTCCCCCCTGAGTGATTTGTTAGCGCCATGATGCTATGACGACACATTGAGGTTAGACAACACACTCCATATTTGGTCGTAACTGCATGGGGAACTCCTTATATGGTTATGACTCATGAGTCATGGTGACATGAGCGTGATGTCAGAGGTCCGTCCGCCCGCCCGCCGGCTCCCTGAGGGACAAATTGAATGTTTGAATCCCTCCCTCTATCTCCATCTCTCTTCACAGACCCATCAACAGTGACATTTTGTCAGTCTCCATCAGGCGTCTCTTCAGAGTGACACCGGGTGACACAGAAGGTAAACAGGCTGTGAGGTTGACGCCCACCACAAGCTAGTCATACACAGTGAAAAGCAGAGTGTTGACTCTATTAACAGGAGGGTTGGCGTGATGCATGCAGCGGGTGGGCGATCTGACAATTCTTCCGGAGGTGATGTGGTGTGTTCTTCCCGGCCTGTGTGTGTGTGTGTGTGTGTGTGTGTGTGTGTGTGTGTGTGTGTGTGTGTGTGTGTGTGTTGGGTATTTTGAGGACCGGTGTGGGTGGGGAGGTGCAGTATAGTAGGGGTGCTGTTTGCAAAGCAGTGGCAACACTGCAATTTGGGGGTCAACAAGAGCAGTATTCACGCAGCCCACTGCTGCTCACATGCATTGTTATAGGGTCCATTGTTTAGGCTTTACAGCACAGCACCAGTGTCGTGCTGTGGGGGAGCCAACAACTCAGGGACATCCATCTAGTCAAGGACTGCAACTAGGAAATTATTTTCTTAGCGATTATTCTTTCGAGTACTTTTTCGATTTATTTATATAATCATGAAGCGCATGTTTTTTTATGTGTATTTGTTTTATACTTTGTCACACAATGGTGTTGTGCAAAACATTCGAAAATAGCAGTTCTACATACTAGTTCACAACACTTTTTTTGATTTATCAACATTTTTTATATTTATCATTTTCTTTTTCTTTTTTTGCCTGTAATGATATGCCCAAAATAGGGATCATTATTAATCGATGACTTTATTAAATATTCAATAATTATTTATATTGATAAGTTTGATTAACTGTTGTACCCCTACACAAGTCCTAAACCAACATACGTGGATGTACTAAAGAAATGTACTGCTAGCCAGATGAATGAGGGTGGAGATGAATGGAAACAGCGTTGGATGGCGTATCCCAGGATGACCTGGATATAAACACCCGCCTGCTTGGACCAGGTCTACCTGCATAGCGAGGCGCGAGATCGTCCATTGCTATTTCTAGCAGATTTTAGTTGGCGGAGGCTCACCCAAAAATCACACAAACCTACTTTTTCTATGATTCACTTTTTGGATCCCTCAAGCTAGAAAACATAGTTTAGCATGTTTCTTATGCATTCTAACCCACACATGACAATGGTGATATGCTTGTATCCAACAAAACTGTTGTGCGTCACGCAGAGGTTATTGATATAATTAACATTTTATAGATACAAAAAATGTGGTGACCAGACCTCCTGGCTTGGCTGGGATTGTCCCGGTTTCAAGCTGGGTGTCCCAAGGTGTTCCAATCATATTTGAACTGGGGACCCCCCACCCTGACAAGCACTTGGAATTACAGGCATTACATTTAGTTTGGCTTGCTTCCACAGATAAATATTGTGAAAATAGCCGATCTACAAGCTTGTAGATCGGCTATTTCCACAATGTTTGCCTCTTTCTTACTTAATATTTGACAATTTGGCCAATTTGGTATTAAAACGGTCTTAAAAGCTATTAAATTGTAACTTTAGAAATGTGCAGATACCCTATATACACTTATGCTGTGTGTTGCTTTGTTTACTGTTGAGTGAGAAAAAAATGTTGCACATAAAGTTAATCATCTGTGGACCCCCCAAAAGAATTTGGGGACCCCCCTGGGGGTCCCGGCCCCCAGTTTGGGAACCACTGGTCTACAGCAAGGTCCACGAGGACGCTAAGCAGACCCTGAGGAAACATCCACCCACGTTCACACAGCAGTCATTTTGCAGATGTCTGTCTTTGTAGCTTATTCGGCGAATATGAATTGGACTTTGCACTGAGAGAATCTTCTCATAGGACCCGTGCCAGATGTATTTAACTGCTTTTATTTCCTCCCAAGATCATTTTACATCATCTGCTCTTAGCAACATCAGTTTGATCTTGGAAGAAATTACGTTTTTTTCCGAGGCTTTTCCGTGGAAATTACCAGTACGGTGCTGTGCACTGCTCTTGAAAGACAGTGAAAAAAGCAATAATTTCATTGATCATGATTGAATCCACCTGCAACACACCCATTTGAAAATAGCCGATCTACAAGCTCACAATGCGTCGCGATGCGACACATTGTGAGCTTGTAGATCTGCTATTTTCTGACATTTTGTATAATGAGTACTTTCTACTTTTGGTACTTTAAGTACATTTTGATATCAATACTTTTGTACTTTCACTCAAGCACATTTTTATTCCGGACTTTTACTTGTAACAGAGTATTTCTATATTGCAGTATTGATACCTTTACTTAAAAATAAAAAAATGTAGTACTTTTTCCACCACTGCCTACATGGCAATGAAAGCCATGGCGACCGCACACCTTCAGCACGTGATCCACCCATATACTCCTTTCCACACACTTAAGAGCAGCAGACACATGACTTCTGTGTCCCTCCCTTCCCTATGACACCCTGGCCAACGCTGCACACATCCCAGACTCCCCCCCCCACCCCCCACAGTCAGGACTGCAGACTCATTCCCTATTTTCCGCCGCAGTCTGAAAATTCACCTCTTCTGACTCTACCTCACCTCTAGCACTCCTCTCTCCTTGTATTACTTCTTGTTGCCTCAAGTTGGTTACTGTTTCAGGTTATGGTTGCTTGGCCACAAATGCTAAGGATGTTATTGAGTAGCATGTTGCATACAGACATGCTAGGTTTGATGTTTACCTGCCATTCTAGTTACTTTGTAGCACTTGATTGTTTTCTTTGCACTCTATTTTTATGACCATTTTGTTTGTTGACTAGGGTTCAAGTCATTTACTACAACCGTGCACTGTCAAGTCACTCTGGATAAGAGCGTCTGATAAAACCCACACCTGCATCTTTGTTTCATTTAATGTCTAAATTGTAAATTGTAACGTGTGAGTGATTCAGAGGAAGGGTGCGAGTAAGTATTGTCTGCACTGTAGGTATGTGTGTACTTTATTGTTTCAAGATTATGTTAATTAAATACTAAGACTTGCCTATAATCAGCTTGCCTGTGTCCTCGGGGTATCTTTGAGTTTATGATGTGTGATATACTCCATGCTGCTATCCTCCTCAGCATGTGCACAGGCTGTGAGGCTCTGTGATATTGTCGTGAAAAGAAACATGATGATGTCTGCACAGTACATACAGTAGAGTGGATGAAGGCTCAAATGGAGATACCCAGATATGTAGGTTGTTAAAGTTAAGGCATTCCCAAAGTTTCTAAAAGCATCATGTTCAGCCAGGCCTGACGGAAAGTCAATACATTCTAAGGCGTTCATCTTCAAAAGAAATAACAAAACTACTCTACACAGTAAGCTCTGCCAGGTTAGATGTTAAGTCATCTTTATACTGTCTTTTATATTATTTTCTTACTGTACTTATTCTCTACCCATACGTTTATCTTTGTTTCATCCTTTCTGCGGTGCTGCTATGATGACTGAATTTCCCTCGAGATTAATAAAGCTCTATCCTATCCTATAGCTCCAAGCACCCAAACCCTATTTTCAAGATTGTCGTAACATTTGCCACCAATTACATTAAGGACTGATGATTAGTTTGATGACTTTTCTTGGCAGTGTTTTTTCAGCTGTGGGATGGTAAAGGCCATGTACCACTGTAATCCAGTGGTTCTCAAAGTGGGGTCCGGGGACCCCCCCAGAGGTCCTTGAGGGGGTCCCCAGCGAAATAATTTATAGTTACAGTAGGAACAAAATGTACCCTTAATGGGGCTGTAACTCCGACAGCGTACAAATGGAACCAAAATGACCCGTACGGGTCCATTTGTATACGCTGTCAGAGTTATGGGGGTCTGTGACCTTATATAAACTGGGGGTCCTTGAAATTAAAAAAAGGTTTGATGCTGTAAGGTGTCAGGGGCTCTGCAGAAACACAAACACCTAACCCTTACTAAAACTACAAGGAAACCAAACCATGTCTAAACTTAACCATACCAACAATAGGCCTACCTAACATTTATTAAAACCAATTAATGAGACCACACCATGACCGTGTCTAAATTTAACCCTAATAACAGTGTCTAACCTTAAAAACCATACCAGCTGTAAGCTACAGTATAATAAGCATCAAATGGTGTTGTTCAGTAGAATTAAACACAAAAGCAAATACAATACCAGCCACATTACTGTGCACCGTGGTAAATGGCAATTTGACTCAAAGTAAAAATATTAATAAAGTAGACATTGACATTCAGCAACTGATGCTGAATGAAGACATTGTTTTCTCTGACATTCGCTGCTGGCATAAGTCAATTGAACTCATCCGTACCTGCACGTTTGGTACAGTGTTGTCTCACTGACATCAGACAGAAGAGAGACAGCAAATGAGAGGGGATGATTTTGGTTGAGATGGGCGTCCACGGCCAAATAACATATCATTTTGCGGGTCCTTGACATGGAAAAGTTGGAGCACCACTGATATAGCAACATAGAGTTTTTAGATATGTATTTGGCCGTTGACCCCCATCTCAAAATCTTTTGTTCCAGGGACCCCCAAGAAGCAAATATTTGAGTTACAAATGTTCGCTTTAAAAGAATATATATATATATATATATATAAAAAATGTGCACACATTTTCATGTGAAAATAGCAGATCTACAAGCTCATAGTGCCGTGCTATGAGCTTGTAGATCTGCTATTTTTGAATTGCCAAAGAAATCTTAAAATGACACAGATGCGTTTCCGGATTGAATGGGTTAAGACACAATGGCAACATTTTCAGTATTTTGATAGTGAAGTTTCATCGACTGAAATCATATATAATATACATTTCAATATATCGCCTAAGCGGTGAAGAAATACAACTCCTTTGTCAAAAAGTCAGTACCTCAGTCTTTCTCTGGCTATCTGTCTGTCTGTCTGTCTGTCTGTCTGTCTGTCTGTCTCTCTCACTCTCTCTCTGACCCCCCCTCCCTTCTCAACCACTCCCTCCCTCCCTTTCTTGCCAAGTCCTTAGCTATTACCTCTTCCTGGCATGTCCACCCTTTCTTTATCTCTCTATTTCATCTCTCCCTCCTCCTCCTCCTCCTCCTCCTCTGTTGGTTAACTCTCCGCAGAGGTCAGTCTTGGTGTGTGTCCTCGTCTCCCCTAATCATACCATCTACCAATTCACTCTCAGCCCTGCAGAGAGAGGAGGGTGTGTGTGTGTGTGTGTGTGTGTGTGTGTGTGTGTGTGTGTGTGTGTGTGTGTATGGGGGGTGGGGGGGGGGGCTTCGTTATCTGCATTTCTTTCACTTACGAAGCAAACAAAACAAAGACAGAAAATCCTCTATTATTTTACATTATTGAGAGACCATCGCTCACATTCAACGTGCATTGTTCTTGGGACATAAACCTACAGCGTCGCTATTCTGGGGGCGAACATATGCAACATATTGAGAGCTTGCAGATCGGCTATTTAGTTGGGTGGCGCAGTGGTAAACTATTACCTGCCCACCACCGCAGAGTCTAGGGGTTTGAATCCACCGCGGTGCATCTGGCTTGACTGCACGTACTCCTACAGGCTAGGGGCAAATGTTGAATGGGAGGAGTAGGACGAAGGCTCTACACCCTCCCGGTGGGGGCTCCTCACTGGCTGGTGAGGAGGTATGGTGCAACAGCAGTGGCAAGCAGTGAGAGAAATTAATTGACATAAGACCAAATTGGGGAGGAAAAGGGGAACGAAAAGTAAAAGCTCAGTGTGTACGTAATGCACTCTGACCCAATGTTTTTGTTTCCACAGTATGTTTCTGTTCACCTACAGCAGTGATTAAGCTAAAATAGTACCTCTCATCTGGGGCTGAACAGGAATGACTAATCAAGACTAGTTCATTGGGAACGCTGGTTACAGCCGACCCACTTACACATTGTCTAATCTGTGTTGTGCTGTGTTCTGCTCTGTAATGTTCTGGTGGCAGGACTGGTAAACAGGCAGTTGAGTCACTATTTTAAAAATGTATCTATTACGTTTCAACGTGAAGGCGTTTATCCTTCCAGTGCCAACGATGAAGCAACAAAGGACTTATTAAACGTATTAGATGCATTAAACATTTTACTGACACCACGGGGGAAAACAAATCGCTAAACTCAGACAAACGACTAGCCAGATCCAGATCCCTGTCTCTGTTTTGTCTGTTATAAAAACCTTGGCAACTTCCTGCCCAGTTGCTTAACAGGCCTTTTAATTTGATTGAACTGGTCCAGTAAAATATATTAAGTGCCTTCACATCGCTGGCTGTAGGATGATGGAGGTGCACAGGTTTCTGTGTTGAGTTGGTTTTGGGACAGCAGAACGCATCGCTGGCTGTTTGCAGCACACTGAGTTGACTGACCTTTTTAATGTCAAGCACCCCCAGTTTGTGATGCATTAGAATGCATTTAATGTCACTGGGTCTGTCTGTATTTGCTTCTGCATAGTGCAGGCTATTGAGGGTGTGTACTGATCTGGTTACTGCACCTCCTGTCCCCAGGGTACTTACTATAGGTCATCTTCCCAAATGCTCCTTGCTGTTCCTCAAACAAGCCTTAAAACTAAAGGTGACCGGGCCTTTTCTGTTACTGCCCCCACACTCTGGAACAATCTTCCATTGGACATTAAGTCCAGCTCCACCTTTGAAAGGTTTAAATCCACCCTAAAAACTCACCTCTGCTGCTTTTAGCTCAGTCTGAGGGCAATTACCTTATGATCTACTTTGATCATTGAATGTATTTTAACTTTTGGGTTTAAATTGGATTGCTTTTTATGTTGTCTTTTAATTATGCTGTATTTGTATGAGGTATTTATTTTATGTTTCTTTTACTATGTTGTATTTTATGAGGTCTTTATGATGTTATTTTGAATGGAAAGCACTTTGGGTCAACTTCTGTCGTTTTTAAATGTTCTATACGAATAAAGGTGACTTGACTTGACTGCTGTATACTATTGTTCATTACTGATGGTGCTTTTGTGATGTCATTCTTCCCATGACTCCTAGTTTGTTGTATTGCTACCATGCCTGTATCTTACAGTACGGCTTACTCTGTATTTGTACCTTAACTGCTGTGCTGCCTCTGGCGACTGAATTTCCCCCGCGGAGTGTACAAATGGAACTAAATCGACCTCGTAAAGGTCTATTTGCTTCTATTTGTACACTCCCGGCCGGAGCTCCAGACCTGTAAGGGTCCACTTGGTTCCTATACTATCAATCATTTAGCAGGGGGGACCTCTGAGGGTCCCAGGACCCCACTTTGAGAACCACTGAGTTACAGACAGTGACTTATAATAGGCTGAAGAGCTACAGCATGACAAGTTACATAACAGAGGTCACAGTGTCTTATGCTGACAGCTGCTAAACAGACAGACAACAGCAGCCTATGACAAGCCGTCATCCAGCCTGGTTTACACTAAAGCATGCTCTGCTGTGCTCTGCGTGGGCCAGCATGCAAGTGACTTCTTTCTTTGTCTCCCTCTCTCTCTCTCTCTCTGGGTGCTAAGATGGCCGCCTGCCACAGTGTCCATGTTCTCTGAGGCAAACATCCAGGGCATTGGCAGAGTTCTACTACTGCCTGAGCTTAAGCTCTTCCTTGGGATTAGTTAGTTTCTCACACACGCCTCTGATGCATGAACCATTATAAACTTTTTTTTACTAGCTGCCTGAGGAAAGACAGGTATTTTATACGATTTTGTCAAGATAAACCATTCATTGCAATGATATTGCGTAAAATTTGATGGTGCGGCTCTGCTACTGTGATACTACAGATTTATCTGCGCAAGCATGAGTGACACAGATTCTGAGATCACAAACCCCACTGAAGCAGAGACTAAGATACAGTTACTACAGTACGTGGACTGTTTGTTTATGCTGTTTTTAGTTTTGGTATTTCTATGTTTCTTAGATAGGCTTGATGTTTTATGTTGCACTGCAAGTGACTGAGGGGGAACAGTATTTCATTTTCTGTATGCATGTACAGTAAGTACACGGGGAAAGTGACGAATAAAGTGATTCTGATTCTGAACATATTGAACCCTTCAAAGGCATAAGTTAAAATATATGCCCTTGTCAGTATGTTAATTATATGGATTTCTGTGGATTGTATGATGTTATAACATCAAACAATCCACAGAATTCCATACAAATTAACACACTGACAGAGTAAAGACCTAAATGCCACAAGGAGGAGGTTAGGGAATCGGAGGATTGTTTGATCAGTGACAAGCTGCAGAAGAGGTGCAGTGATCTGTGCTGAGGGTGTAGAATTTTTAGTACTTTTATGTTATAAATATTTATAAAATATAACATATTTTAACTTATGCCTTTGAAGGGTTCAATATGTCACTGTATCTTAGTCTCTGCTTCAGTGGGGTTTGTGATCTCTGAATCTGTGTCACTCATGCTTGCGCAGATAAATCTGTAGTATCACAGGAGCAAAGCCACACCATCAAATTTAATGCAATATCATTGCAACGAATGGTTTATCTTGACAAAATTGTCTGAAATACCTGTCTTTCCTCAGGCAGCTAGTAAAAAAAGGTTTGTAGTGGTTCACGCATCAGAGGCGTGTAAGAAACTAACTAATCCGGAGGAAGATCTTAAGCTCAGCCAGTAGTAGAACTCTGCCTCTTGATCTTGGCCAGATACAGTATAACAATTATTCCCAATATGTTGTTCCGAAATGATGACGGACGTGTCAATATGCCATTTGCAATGACTGTTCCGCTTCAGTCATGCGAAGAGAGGGCGAGACACAAACGTTTGAAAACCAAACTTAATGAGCCACCTCAAGAGCCAACATCCCAATTTATAGCACTTCATTATATGGTTTTCTGTGGATTGTATGATGTTATAACATCATACAATCCACAGAATTCCATTCAAATTAACACACTGACAGAGTAAAGAACTAAATGCCACAAGGAGGAGGCTAGGGAATTGGAGGATTGTTTGATCAGGGACAAGCTGCAGAAGAGATCCTGTGTGATCTATGCTGAGGGTGTAGTATGAAAAGCGCCTGAACTATCGCGATGCTCAATAACTTCAACAAGGGAAAGTTTGTGTCCTTGGCATCTTGCATGTTTTCTTAATTGTCCTTCAGTCCATTAAAAGGTAGGGTACGTGATATTTTTGGGTAAAAACAAAAAGGTTTTTTGTTAAAAGGTTAATGCTCTATATTGTGATAGTAATCATTGCTATAGAGAGTTTGTTCAGTAACAGGGGTCTCCATGTCTCTCCAGCTCTTTAATAAACAGAAAATACATTTTCAAGTAGGTGACAAAATATCAGCCAATCAGGAGATACAGTGTTACAGTTCAAAATTTGTCTGCTCATTTACTGGAGAGACACTCCTGTTACTGAACAAAACCTCTAAAGAAATGAGTACTATCAGAATATAGAGCTATTTAACACTTATTTTAACCAAAGACAATTACTTACCCTACCTTTAAGGACCATAGACTTAATAAATGTTATTCAAGGAGTGACTTCTGAACACAATTGGTCAGACATTGCCCAGAAGAAATACATGCAGCATACATGAATAACACACTATAGAATCTCAGTGTAATAGCATTCTAAGACACATTCTTCTTCAGCCCTAATACTCATCATGGCTGAATGAAAATGCTCACGGCCTCCTATTTTAGTTTAATCAGAATCTATCAATGTCTCATTTCTGCCATCTGGTGTCAGACTAAATCCATCAGGAGGAAAAATGTGACATATTATTACAGCACTTACTCAGTATTCCAACATTACATATCACTGCTGTTGGGCAGAAACCTTATACTGTATCTCCGTGTTTCAACTTTTATGTTTTTTTTTATTTTACAAATTAATACCTTACTTTGTTGTGTGACAGTGTTGAGCAAAAGTTGTAAAACATAGCCGATATACGTACAAGCTCACATCGTGTTGTATTGCGATGCATTGTGAGCTTGTAGATCTATTTTTGAACATTTCTTAAAGTGAAAGTGAAAGTCTGTTTTACAAATATCTAACCAATGAAAAGTATTAACAATATCTTGTGACTTAATAATAACTACATTGGAACTCAGGTTCTTTTTTTTCCATTTTCTTAAAAGTAACAGTTTTGGACAAACTAGGTTTCCACCTGACAGGGACGATATTATGACCTCCTTTGAAGTCAGCAAGATCCCATAAGCAGCATTGCCAATAACACACTGTATAATAGTACTATTCTCTTATTCCACAGCCTGTTTCAGTGAAAGGACATAATTTTCTAAGAGGTTATACCACATTTCTTGAATACCGTATATCCCATTTTGGAATGAAAGGACCTCCATTCATCACTATGACATGAATGCATGATGAGAAATAACTGAATAAATTAGGGAATAACTGTCACTTATTACAGCGTTGTCCCGAGCATTAAGATTAGCTAGCGGCACATTCCCTTTTATGTCTGCTTTGACCTTTACTCTGAGTCTATATGATTGTGTGACAGCTGAACATCAGTAAATGCATATATATATATATATATATATATATATATATATATACATATATATACACGCCTACCTGTGGATTATGCAGTCGACACGTGGTGCTGACACTTTGCACCTTAATCCCATGCACCACGCAACAATGACTTTTGTTTTTTTTCTCACTTAACTCTCACATCTTTTTTTCCCATTTTCTGAAAAGTGTTGGACCTACAAGGTTTCCACCTGACGGCAACGATACACTGTGTATACATCCAACAGGCAGTGACTCAGCTGTCCGACACCAACAACGTCCTCACAAAGTCATGGAATCTGGCCACTGACCTTTGTTGAATGTCAGCACATAATGTCAGCTACATGCACACTGAGAACAGGTACTCACACCAACACCCGCGCGCACACAGACACACACACACACACACACACACACACACACACACACACACACACACACACACACACACACACACACACACACACACACACACACAGACACACACACACACACACACACACACACACACACAGAAAATCCACCACAATATCCGCTAGCTCCCTGCTAGACTCTAGCTTCGGGCATCGTATTCCCTTGATCCCACAAGCAGGTATCTCTGCTTAAGTTCTTATCGAATACCACCGCAGCGGGTCCTGATCCCAGTCAACTGTGATGTGTGGTGGGCTTGTAGCTCTGCTATGTAACGTGCATGACACCGTCGTACAACAATTATAACTGTGTTGCTGGGTGCAGATGCACATTTCAAAAAAGAAGAACAAAAAAAAAGAACCCACTGCTTTGTTATTAACTGAGTTATTAGGCCAACTGTACTGAACACTATCCACTCTGTTTCCAAAGGGCCAGATTTAAATGAGCTGTGATATACAGTACACTAGAAATGTGGTATCTTGATTGCAAAGTGCTTTAGCAATCATTCTTTCCAAAATATAGCACGCCACCATGCCAGGAGCGCTACAATTTGGGATGTTGGCTCTTCAGGTAGCTTATTAAGTTTTAAACGTTTGTGTCTCGCACTCTCTTCGCATGACTGAAGCTGAACAGTCATTGCAAATGGCAAATTAACGTGTCCGTCATCACATCGGCACAACATATTGGGAATAATTTGTATATGTGGCCAAGATCGAGATACTTTATTTGCCATTTGCACGAATGCATAGGAATTCTGAGCATAGTAGGCCGCCTACTGCTAATACTTCTAAAACTATTACCAAATACAAATTTAAAAAGGAAAGGCTGTAAACGAGCTCTATTATATAAAAAAAGGAAACAAAAAAATATGTACTTCATATTATGCACGTACGGGAAAGTTGTCCTCTGTATTTAACCATCCTAACTATTGGGAGCAGTGGACGTTGTCGACAGTCCCCGGGCAGCAGTCAGGAGTTTAGTGTCATGCAGCTGCTCAGGAACACGTCAGAGATGCATCGAGGAATATGACACGAAAATGGATCTCGACTATCCCTCCATCATACAGTTATCTTTGTATAACCCCCCACCCCTCTCTCTCTCTCTCTCTCTCTATCTCTCTCTCTCTCTCTCTCTCTCTAAGGTTATGTCCTCATCTGTGCTGCTGTAGGGTGAGTGATGCTGGCTGATGATTAAAGACATCTTCAGAGGTAAACCCCAAGTTGTAAACACACACATCCCCTCTCATCTCCCAGCAAAACTTAACTGAAAGTGAGAGCGCAGACAAGGACTCCAGTGTGTGTGTGTGTGTGTGTGTGTGTGTGTGTGTGTGTGTGTGTGTGTGTGTGTGTGTGTGTGTGTGTGTGTGTGTGTGTGCGTGTGCGTGTGTGTGTGTGTTTGTGCGTGTGTGCATACAGTGGGGGTTGCACTCTGGCCTGCCTCCAGAGCGGTAGATTGATGGCACATTAAAGTGAAGGACACGTCACGCACCTGTGATTGTGTACCGCAGGGAGCAACAGACAGGTGGACAGGGATGCTGCAATCAGCAAGGTGCCCCGCACACGCACACACACACACACACACACACACACACACACACACACACACACACACACACACATTTGTATTACTATACTTGTGAGGGTATTCAACATTTTAGGACGGCGAATTTATGAGTGCCATTTTTACAATTGTATGCCTTTTTTAAGCCGAAAATAGCCAATCTACAAGCACACAACGTTCCGTGACACACACACACACACGCCCACCATACCCAGGAGGCTGCTGATCACAGCTCCATAGTAAGTTGTTTCATCATCACCCTATGTGAGTTAGCGTGCATGCAATCAAGTGCACACACACACACACACGCATGCACGTGCATGCACACACACACTCGTTTGTATTACTACAGTTGTGAGGACATCATTAGGATGTTGATATCATGAATGCCATTTTCAAAAAAAGATTACGCCGACATTATCTGATCTACAAGTCCACACACAAGTAAGCATAAATCAGGCATAAATCCGAACTTGATGCCTAAACCTAACCTCCAGTACCTAATCTTAACTCCAACCCAAACCTTAATCTTTTCCAATTTGCAACTCGAGTCTAAAAACCTCTAACAACATAAAACAACACTTATTATTGTGAGGACCAGGAAAATGGTCCTCATGGTCCTCAGTGGTGTAGACCAAATAATGGGCGCACGCCAAGTTCACCGCAATTGTCAGCATTTATCAATCTATCGTGACTTTGACTTACGGCCCTTACTTACAGCGTACGGCCCGCTCAGATCTCAAGTCTGGTCTGGTCTGGTCTGGTTTGTTTGTTTGTTTGCATGAATGTGTTTCATGCATGTGTGGGTGTGTGACTGTGAAAGCATAAATGTTGTGATAGCTGTCCAGTGTTTTCACAGCCCTGCAATGCAATCTGCAACACTTCCATGCTCTACAATCTGCCCATGGAAAGTCAGAATGGGGTGTTGGTAATGTATGTCACTTACATAATGAATGTGCACGTACACGCACACGCGTGTGTGTGAGTGTGTGTGTGCGTGTGTGTGTGAGAGAGAGAGAGAGGACACTACGCCTGCACTTTCAATATTCCATGTTCTTGCTGTTCTTGCGTATGCTAACAGCACTTTAATTGACCGTAACATGCATTTTAAAGTGCTCCACATGTATGTTAGAGAACAGATGGAAGCGGGGGCGTTTCTCAATGTCGAGTCCGGGGACCACCAGAGGTCCCAAAATGGATCCCTCATGGGAGTATGCAAATGGAACCTCACGGGTCCATTCGATTCTATTTGTATCCTTGCAGACTTACATATAAGCACTGAGGATTTTAGTGTAGATTAGGGTCCTAGAGATAAAAATAAATAAATCAAAATGGGGGTCCGTGGCCGAATGCCTATCAAACTGGGGGTCCTTGAAATGAAAAAGTCCTTGAAAATCACAGCAATAGATAAGGGGAGACGGGTGGAGAGAAGTGACAGGCATGGAAGAAGAGAGAGCAGTGAGAGAGAGAGACAGAGAGAGACAGCGAGAGACAGAGAGAGACAGACATAGAGAGAGACATAGAGAGAGAGAGAGATGGAGTGAGGTTGACAGATAAGCAGATAGATGATGGACAGACAGTGACAGTGCAGAGAGAGGCGCACACTAATGAGATCAGACCTTACAAAGACTGCAGGACGTGTTGTGTTGGATCCAGTTAAGCTGTTTACCAATACTGTCACTGTGTTGTTGTTGTCCCATTTACACCGGGTTGTGTGTCGTGCCGCGCACCGGAAATAGACGATTCACAAGTGGGACGCGTTGTGAGCCTGTATAGATCTCACTGTTTTCAGACACACACATACACACACACACACACGCCAGGCTATGAAGAACCCTTTTTTCCGTTTGTCGTCGGCACCTGTTGGTAAATCATACCCCCCCACTCCAACCATTCCCCAGGGGAGAAAGGCTCCTCGTGATCAAAGTACGTCATTAAACATGTAATCAGATATGCTAGCAAACACACCTGCACGCACGCGCACGCGCACGCGCACGCACACGCACACGCACACGCACACACACACACACACACACACTGTAACCTACATGTAGCTTTTCACAATGGCTTTGAAGTGCTTATTAAGGTGGTGCGGGTGAAGGAGATAAGAGAGAGAGAGAGAGATATGGAGAGAGATGGGTGAGAAAGGAAGTATGATTTAATGATGTGCGGCCTGTGTCACATGGGTCAGGGACATTGTGGCAGGGCCAACAGAGACATCACTCGTGTTGTATACCGTATGTGTGTTTGTGCACGTTCACGTGGCCCACCGGGGGCCGTTGTACATCAGTCTCTCTCTTGCTCCATGTGCCTCCATGGCGTGTTTTGGAAGTAGCACAGAGTGACTCACGCCAGTTACATGGCGTGAGTATTCCCCACCCGTTGTGTGTGTGTGTGTACTTGAGTCAAATTATAGATACTCTTGGTCAAATATTAATCAACTAGTGAAAGTTTCTCTGTAAAATTGGACAAATTTGTACTTGAGTTAAAGTGCTGGAGTAGTAAAAAAAAAAAACAGACGTAACTATTAAAAAAAATGCTTTTAAAAAATACTAATATGTAGGCCAGTCTAGATTAATACTTTTATACTATTTTAAGATTTTCCAGAAGTTTTCAGAAAATATAAATTATAGTGAAAATAGCAGATCTATGTGTTTATGAGCTTGTAGATCTGCAAATAAATGGGGGCGAGCGTTTTTTGGGTTAGGGTTAGGGTTAGAGTCTTCCGGCTACCGTTACTCTTGTTGTTTACACAGCGGCAGAGTCCTATATGGGATTTATTTGAGTACAACAGCGAGAAAGACAATAGCAAGTGCCTTCAGTGGAAACGGGTGATACAATATGTGGAGCGATTCTCAAGGGGAAAAACCCCACGAATCTGAAAGGCCACTTGACAAGCGCCCATAAGCAGGCTTATAGCGAGTACCTTGACGAGGCAGCCTCTCTGAGCACCCCAAAAACCTGAGACTCCTGGTTCCTGTGTCTAATGAAAGGGTTTATGTTCTTATGTTATTTTGATTTGTACCCGGCACAGTACATTTTGCACATATGGCTGCTACAGTATATTGTGGACTGTTATAGTTGTGTGGATGGTTGATTGTCCAACAGTAACTGAATATATATACACTAGAGTTTCGAGGGGCTACGCCCCCCTCAACCCCAGCCGCGCACGGGGCCCAGCGTGGCCGCGTGTATATTGGGGATGGAGGCGAGTGTTAGGCGTGCAACAGGCGGGGGGGGAGGTAGCAGTGTGTGCTGTGGAGGCTGTTGCTAACGTGCTATGAGGCAGAGAGGGAGGTAAAGAGTAGACAGCGTGGCGACGTGCACAGGGGAGCGGATAGTGTGGCTGTAAGTACAGGAAGAAGTAGAGGCAGCGTGTGTAGACATTGTAGTGACCTGAATGGAGCGTGGTGGTGGAGAAGAGACGCAGCAATGCAGAACTGTTGTTGCGCGTTGGCGACGTGTTGGTGAGCGTTGGCGGCGTAGAAGCATGTGTGTGTGTGAGTGTGTGTGCTGTGTGTGTGTGGAGAAGGGACGTTGTGCCGACTGTATGCAGTGGCGTGGTGGTGAGGAAGAGGGGGTGGAGGGAGGGGTGTTGGTGTTGCCAGGTGAGCGTGTTGTAAGCGCGGCGGGCGCGAGTTTCAGCGAGGTGTAAGTGAGGCATGTAGGGAGAGAATGTAATAGTTATGCAGGGGGTCCGCGGTCAGCCCGCTGGTGGCCGGACCCCCTGTAAGTGTAGGGGCGCGTGGGGACCCCCGTAGAAGAGGGCGGGGCCCTTGGGATGGGTGTTGTTTGTTTGATGTAGGTGGTTGCTTCTTTCTGGCGCTGGCTGTGCAAACCTGGCAACCCAGCGCATGCTGGCGGTGGCGTTACACCAGAAATGGTTCCTGGAGAAAATGGTGACCAAAAAAACATTTTGGAAAAAAAGGAAAAAAAAAACGCACCGGCTGCCTGCTGTTGTGGTGATTAGGTCGTGCGCACGGTAAACGGTACGAATCTGCCTCCCCTTCCGTTTTGTCCGACATTTGGTGAGTAGAATTAATTATGTTGCGCGGTGGAAAAGGTGTAGTGAGCAATGAGATGTCCCCTACGCGACGCGTAAATTCAGCGCGGCCGCCGTGGCGAGTCAGTTGGCGACATGTGGTCTGGCGGTGCGTTGTTTATTCCATAACAGAGCTGTGGGGTGTCCCCACCGAGGGTGCGGAAGTCGGTCGCCATTTATATAGTTAGATATTAAATGGTATCTTTTGTTGAGTTTTTATCCCTTACTCTGAACACTAAAACTAATAAAAACTAAACTAAAACTAAGCGTTGTCAAGCCGCTCTAAAAACAAATTAAAACTAACCGAATCAGGAAAAAAAACTAACTAAAACTAAACTATAATGAAAAATCCAAAACTATTATAACCTTGGTGTGTGCAACTGTGCATGCATGCCCACGTGTGTGAGCGTGCGCGTGTGTGCGTCTGTGCGGGTGTGCGCGCCCTCTCGTGTCAGCCTCTCCTCTTACATGCTGTCCCAAAAGCTGACATCTCCATGTGATCCACGTACTCCAGAGTGCTGCCTGCACGCAAACCATGCATGCGGCAAATTGACTGCATATATAAAATGCTAATGCAGGCAGCCAGGCCCTCTGTGTCCCCGGCATGTTAATGTTAATGCCACCGGTCCAAAAACTACAATGCATTGATTACAGCAGTGGTTCACAAAGTGGGGTCCTTGATGGGGGGGGGGGGTTCCTAATCAATAGTTAGGGACCAAATGGACCTTTAACCACTTAAACCCCATATGGGTAACCCTCAGGGCTCAATACTAGTGTATTTTGTGTTTTCTGTTATTGGAAATAGCAGATAGACAAGCTTACAATGCGACGCGTTGCGTCGCATTGTGAGCTTGTCGATCGGCTATTTTTCAGCGTAAGCTTTGTCCACAATACCGATGCCGGGGTTTAAGTGGTTAAAGGCATGTAACTCTGAGAGTGCATACAAAAGGAACCCCACTCTCAGCTATGGGGGGTCCGTGGCCCAAATGCTTATCAAGCCTGCGGGGGGCCTTGAAATTAAACAATTTGAGAACCACTGGGTTACAGGGTCAATACACCTTTTCAGTGTTTTTTCCCCTGCGGGGTCTGGCTGCTGCTGCCTTGCTTTATTTTGTGACACTGAAGGGAGCAAGGAAGGGGGCCTTTTCTTTCCTTCTTTCTTTCTTTCTTCTTACCACACACACACACAGTCACACGCGCATGCTGACTCGACTCCTGGCGGTCATTTGTTACACACGGGCCCCCGAGATGCGGTCGGTGTATGGCGGCGGAATGCTAATTGCCAGGCGGGCGGGTGGAGCGCGGGGCAGAGATGAATGCGGGGGTGGGGGGGTGGGGGTGGCGTTGGTATGCCGTGTGATGCGCGCCCACGCACGCTTCATGTGCCGCCCCCCCCAGCCGGAGGTCGTTTGAAGAGCACTCGCTAAGGATCTGAAACACGCTGCCCACCCCACCGCCCCACCTCATCATCGCTGAACACAAATATTTCCTTTTTCTTCCACCCCCCCCCCAGCTCCGTGAACCTGGAACTGTGTCATTTTTAGATTTGAGCTAAAAAGCATTATTTTACACTTTGGGCTATTCAAAAATAGCAGATATACAAGCTCGTAGCGCTACGAGCTTGTAGATCTGCTATTTTTGAAAATTTGTGAAAATGTGTGCAAATCTTTGAATATATATATTTTTAAAGCAAACATTTTTAACTCAAATCTTTGCTTCTGGGGGTCCCTGGAACTAAATATTTTGATGGGGGTCCGCGGCCAAATACATATAATTTTGGGGTCCTTGACATGAAAAAGTTTGAGCACCACTGATATAGAAACATAAGTTTTTCAGAATACTGTTGAGATTTAGGAGACGTGTAGAATCGGCTTCAGGTCTCAATGGGTTAACAGTCCTGGGTGTACTCTGTGCCACGCTGTGCGGCACACAGCGTGGCCAGCATGGGGGATGGCATTGCATGGCGCAGTCTGTGCCATCTCAATGCTGGCCTGCTGTGTGCCATAGCCCTGCCAATCATCTCACCTCATTTCTACCGGGTACGTCGGGCTATTCAATGTTCAACACACGCACGCACGCACTCACGCATGCACAAAGACACACACACACACACACACACACACACATACAATGTCACGCTGTGAGCTTGTAGATCTGCTATTTTCTCTTTTTGTCATGCAGGGCTTAAGTGGCTAAATCAGTATAATGACCAAAAGAAAACATTGCCATGTTTGAAAATTAAGTAAATGTCTGCTAATGGTGATTGATGATTGTTGCCTGTCAAGAAAAAAATTATAAATGAATGAAGCGCTACTCAGAAACTACAAAAACATATCGTCGGTATCTCAATAGTTCAACTTTGTATGTTTTTTCCCCGTAAATAAATGCCCTACTTCATTGTACAAGAGTGTCGCTCAAAAGTAGCAAAAATAGTGGATCTTCAAGCTTACAACGTGTCCCACGCAACCCGTTGAGAAGTTTAAGATCTGCAACTTTTGCTATACTAGAGGTTCTCACCTACAGTATGTTGCACCGCTGGTCCCGACTGATATAGGCATATATGGAGATCTCTAAGGCTACGGCTGTCGTCTTATTCCTGTCCACGCATGCGCTGTGTATAAGTGGGAAAATGTTACGCATATCGCGTAGGAGCATTAACTCTTTGACTGCCAGAGTGATAGCATAATAATGTCACCCCATTGCCAGAGAAAAAGAGCGATTTTTACTGTACCTTTGAAAAATCATGGAATATTCTCTGTGACCTCCGTTCTCACGGTGATCGGCTGGTTACACGCACAGGGTTCCCGTAGTATTGGGGAAAATGATCCGCTTGCGGCGATCCATTGCACAGCTGTGGCCATTTCAATCAGGCTGTTTTTTGCCATAAAGCAAGAGGAACTGAGATATGGACGTTTCCCCACAGGAAATAAACAGGTAGCAAACAAGCTTTTATTTTGTAAAATGACGTCATTTCTGCTTCCCTCATTCACTCACTGTGAAGGGATCATCCATAGGCTAGGTAAGAGCGCCATCTGGTGGAATTATCTTTTTTTTTAAAAGGCTGTGTTTCCTCGTCGTTGGCAGGGTGATCCCTGGCAGAATTCGACGCGTCAACGCGTCCATGGCAGATAAAGAGCTAATAAGTATTGCGCAGTAATGTAGTTACATAGGTGCACAAATGCGCAATAATGTACAAATATACAGCATACGGTAAATATGAAAGTTGCAAGCATGAAATGTAGTGTATTGGATTTCCATGGCATGCATTATTATTTGTGCATAGTGTGGAAGCAATTGGCTGGTGTGCTATAAGAAGGCACACAGATAAAAAAGGAAGTCCAACCACTAAGCGATTTTAATATAGGATTTGAAATACTTGATTTTCAGGCCGCTATGCAGTCTTCAAATCCCTATATTATTAATATTATTATATTATTATTAAATTGCACACCCATATGTGTGCAATTTAGTTTTTTTGGTGTAACTATTTTCATGGCAGACCCCTGAACAGCGTTTCTGCCAAGTTTGTTCAGAATTGGAGCAACGGTGTGCCTGCAGGCCACTGGGGGCCCCATATGTGGCCCCTGGTGTGACTATTCTCATGCTCGACCCCTGAACAGCGTTTGCGCCAAGTTTAGTGCGGATTGGATCAACGGTGTGCCTGTGGCCCCCGGGGGCCCCTAACGAACATGGCCCCTGGAGCAACGGTGCGCCTCGCAGGTCCGGATGTTACGTTTGTGATCGTGGTCAGCGGTCCACGGTCGCCCCCCCCCCCCCCCCCCACCCTCCAGGCAAAGGCAATTTTAATATAGGATAATGACACTGAAAGGAGAAAGAAGTGGTTAAAGGAGAATTTCGCCCGACGTTATTCTTACCTTTATTATGACGTTATGATATCCTAGGACGAGTGGTACAGTACAGAAATTCCATAACTCCATAACGGATCCGCCACAGTTAAAAACCCAGGCCTATGGTCCTTGCTTTAAATCGCTTATTTTAATACTGATGTTTGCAGTGAACACTATGCAACCTGTTGTCTTGAATGCGCTCTATCGTAAGCCGCGCTTTGGCGACACTTCCAGCGCCTGACAGGAAGTTTTGTGATTTAAAGCAAGGACCATAGGCGCGGGTTTTTAACACATCGGGTGCCGAACACGGTCTGGACCGTGTTTTCACATAGTAGCGCTCTGGTGCCGAACACGGTCCGAACCGTGTTTGGTGTCTTTTTGTTTTTTTTGTTTTTTTCCATACGGGAGGGGCTGGAGCAGCTTTGGGATCACCCACGGTGAATCTGAGAAGGATGGGCCAGATGCATCATCGTGTCAAAAAACATGGCGCACATCCGCTTCCGCTCTATTTCCTTCTCTAAAACCCCTATACCTCTCTAACTTTTTACTTTGGGGAAAACTACTCATTTTGTGTGCACGATCGCGCCGCCATTGTTACTCGCTTGAGAGATGTTATCGTTCCAGGCGTTAGCCAGTACCATCGGGCAAAATGGAGGCATGCTTTTTTTTCTCATGGAATGCACGTCGTGGAGTCTACAGCTTAAACAGCGCTGCGCAGCTCAACGGTGAGATTTCGGCACCAAACGTAATCTGTTATCATAAAATGCTGGCACCCGATGTGTTAACTGTGGCGGGTCCCTTGTGGAGTTATGGAATTTCTGTACTGTACCACTCGTCGGGCAAATTTCTCCTTTAAGTGTATATGGAAGTTTATAAATATTGACCCAATGAGAAGTACAGTATTAACAAGAGCTTGTAACTAAATAATAACTACATTGGATCCATTGGAAACCAGGTGATTTTTGTTCCATTTCTTGAAAAGTTATGGTTTTGGACATACAAGGTTTCCACCCAACATTGACAATACATTATTTTGAATGTGGTTTGCCTCCATCAATCAATGGGCTGGGAGGGCTGGTGGCTGCAGAAAGACACATTGATCATTTTGCAGTGGGCGGCCAAACGGTGCCATCTCCAAATGCATTTATTCCAGGGACTGTTTCACATCGGCGGTGTAGGGTGGAAAGAAACCATGTATGTCCAAGACTTGTTACTTTTCAAAAAATGGAAGAAAAAACCCCCCCCAATGGATCCAATGTAGTCGTTATTTATTCACAAGCTCTTCTTACTGTAATACTTGTCATTGTTTCAATATTTATAAAACCCACAGGCACACTTAACCACTTTCACCTTCCAAAAGTGAAAGTGCAAAAATAGCAGATCTAGAAGTTCACGACGTGTCGCAATGCGACGCGTTGTGAGCTTGTCGATCAGCAGTTTATGCAACTTTTTTTGTGTTTTAGCATGACAAAGTATACAAGCATTCATTTACGTAAAGAAAAAAAACATACAAAGTTTGAAGTACGGAGATACAAGGTTTCTGCCCCCCGACAGCGAGGACGACGCGACATCTGTTGCACTGGCAGCGGGGACAGAGAGAGGATGCGGTCCATCTGCCTCTGGCAAGCGACGGCCGCCATGCAGCCAGAGGTGTCGCCACGGCGCTGCCGTTCTCCATTCCGGTCCGTTTCCGTTTCGCCCGGCGCCGCCGCGCGAAGAGGTTGAATCCAACGTTTTTTTGGCCGGCGGCTCTGCATTAGCGGCTGTCACTGTGACACGTGTTG
>NC_139956.1:22272378-22287378 GCF_963454915.1 Gymnoscopelus microlampas | reverse complement strand
TCAAGTTTTCAAATAATTGTCGTGAAATAAAAAGTGCACTATCTGCCTCTGAGATGTAGTGGAGTAGAAGTATAAAAAAATATTCAAGCAAAGTAAAATTGCCTCAAAATTGTACTTAAGCTTGAGTAAATGCAGTTAGTTACTTTCCACCACACAGAGAGAGGGAGAGAGGGAGAGGGAGGGAAGGAGGGAGGGAGGGAGGGGGGAGAGAGAGAGAGAGAGAGAGAGAGAGAGAGAGAGAGAGGAGACAGCAGAATATACCCACAGTCCTCAGAAGCTGAAGAAAAAGCGTTTTCATTAGTGGCTGTGACACGGAAGGTTCTATTCCATTGTGATGAAAGAGGACCAACTGGACAGACTGTACATGTCAGAGCCAAGTACACAGAGCCCCCCGCCCCCCATACCCCCCCCCCCCCCCCCATGCAGAAGAGAGAGGGAAATGATGGCGGTATATCCCCTGATCTCAGAGCAGTCAGGGCTTCTCCCTTCGTTTCTGCTGGCCCAGCAGAGAGGGAGGGAGGGAGGGAGGGAGGAGAGAAACCCCTGCAGGATTCCCTCTACTGTACATGCGCACGCGCACTCTCACACACACACACACACACACACACACACACACACACACACACACACAGAGCACACACACACACACGAGCACACGCCCTAGACTATACCGTATTGCAGTTTCCTCAGCTGTTAAGCAAAGCAATTATAGTCCTCCCTCCTCTGGTTCTCTCTCTCCTATGCCCGCCCCCCCCACCCCCGCACCCCCCCCCCCCCCCCCACACACACACACACACACACACACACACACTCCACCCCCACTACCCACCCCCACCTCCACGTCCTCCACCTCCACACTGGGGGAAAGTACGTTTTGGGGGGGACTGCAATGAAGACATTGTTCAGCACAGAGCAGCCGAGGCCGGCAGGGAAGGGGCTGAGTGCATATGGCCGAGGAGAAAAAGATGAGCTCGCCGACCAAGACCTGAAAGGAAGCGAAGGAGGATGGAGGAGACGGGTGCAAGCAGAAGAAAAGATGCATTTGTATGTGTCGACTTGTTTTTTTTGTATCCCTGCTATAGCTGGGTGTGTGTGTGTGTGTGTGTGTGTGTGTGTGTGTGTGTGTGTGTGTGTGTGTGTGTGTGTGTGTGTGTGTGTGTGTGTGTGTGTGTGTGTGTGTGTCTTTCTGTCCTTCACATCATCGACATCAACTTCTGTGAGGGTCTAACTCACTGCCTCCCCTCTCTCTCTCTCTCTCTCCCTCCATGGTATTCTTCACATACACCCCCCCCCCCCCTCCCTATCTCTCTCTCTCGTCTCACCCTTTCCTTCTCCTCATATAACCCATCATATACTTTCTTTCCGTCGCATTCTCTAACTCCGTCCCCTCCCCTCCCTCCATACTTTCTCCTCATGTAACCCTCTCTCCCTTGCTCCTTCTCGCTCCTTCTCTCCCTCCATCTCTCCCTCCGTCTCTCTCTCTCTCTATCAATCTCTCTGACACTGCAGAGGTGACTGGTCCCTGTTTGATTTCTGTCACTTTAATCTCTATATTTCTGCCTCCAATAACTAACATTCTGTCTGTCTGTCTGTCTGTCTGTCTGTCTGCCTGCCTGCCTGTCTGTCTGTCTGTCTCTCTCTGTCTGTCCTTCTTGTCTCTCCCTCCATATTAGAGCTGTGTCCCTGCTGTCTCTTTAGAAGGGGTTGAAGTGTGACTGCTTCTGAAACCGCTTCAATACTAACAATACAATCTAATATGTGTGTGTGCGGGCGTGTACTAATATATTGATATACTTCTGAGTACCAAATATTCCCACAACTATAGTAGCTATTTAAGAAATAGACAATTTTCCTGGTCCTCACAAGACTAGGTCACACAACACAGTCTCCACTCCAGGAATGTGGAAGTGCCGTTATCAAACCGCCAAAAAAAAGAGTGAGTGAGAAAAGAGAAAGTACTGACATAGCGCGTTCGTGTCGCACTATGAGCTTGTATGTCTGCTATTTTTGAACAACCAAAGTATAGAATATGGTCAAAATGATTGTGAGGCTATATTAACTACTTTTGCTGGCACGTATACAGCTAAAATCTAAAATGACACAGATGCTAAATGTGTTAAAGAGGTCCTTCCAGAGCTGGGGCACCTTGTCCAGCCTCAGGGAGAGGTTGAAGAGGTGCTGGAGCGTGACGGCCAGCTGTCCGGTGCATACCTAGAGCACCCTAGGGTTGGTGTCGTCCAATCCTTAAGCCTGATTTAGTTGCCCCCCAGCATCACCTGCACGAAAATAGCCTACCAGTGTCACAATGCGGAACGCTGTGAGTTTGTAGATCTGCTATTTGGCACACGACACAGGTGCGCAACTAAGTATAAATCAGGCTTTGGCGTTGTTAAGACATTGCTAAGACTTCATGTATGTATGAGTTCCACAAAACAATACACTTCATTCACACGTCATTGTGTGAATGCCCCCCCAACACACTGTTTACTGTACATACATATACATTCATTGCTAATACTCTTGTTTATTATTGTATATTATTGTGTGTCTTTAAATAACACAATGAATTGAATACACAGGACCACAATGGAAACAAGCCCCTATGGACTTGTGTACTATCCTTTAAGCAATCATTGTAAAATCGTACGACTGCACTATGTGCAAACTGTTAATAAAGTATTCTATCAATCAATCAATCAATATTATTAAAACTGTAAAAAAAATTACATTTGTCATGCTTGGAAATGGTTGAAATATTGAATTACCGTAATTGACTGTTTTATTTATGGTTGATATCACTTTTTGACAGGGGGACCAACAGTCCGGGGAGGGTGACAACAAAAATGAAGGCCACCACTGTCCTCTTTCTCCTCCAACATTTGGTGACGGTTAGATCCCTGGCTCCCCAGCGATTCTGTCGAAGTGTCCTTGAGCAAGACACCCCTAAACTGCTCCTGACAAGCAGGTTAGTGCCTGTGAATGGATGAATGCATGATGCACATTGTAAAGCGCTCTGGATCAAGGTACTATATCATTGCTATCTGCCAGAAACCTTGTATCTCCATATTTCAACTTTTTATGGGCTTTTTTTGCGTAAATGAATGCCCTACTTCATCGTACAAGAGTGTTGCACAAAAGTAGTGAAATCAGCAGATCTACAAGCTCACAGCACGTCACACCACGACACGTTGAGGGCTTTAAAACGTTTTTGTTTTTTTTTATGTTTTTGATGATATATGATGATGAATAAATTCACCATCTACCATTTGAGAGAGAGAGAGAGAGAGAGAGAGAGAGAGAGAGAGAGAGAGAGAGAGAGAGAGAGAGAGAGGGAGAGGGAGAGGGAGAGAGAGAGAGAGAGAGATGCCCAGGGCTAGTATTGTATCATTTATGTGAGTAGAGGTGTAGAGTAGAGGTGTAGAGTTAGTTAACCCACACCTCTACTCACGTGTGTGAGTGTGAGTGTGTGTGTGTGTGTGTGTGTGTGTGTGTGTGTGTGTGTGTGTGTGTGTGTGTGTGTGTGTGTGTGTGTGTGTGTGTGTGTGTGTGTGTGTGTGAGTGTGTGTGTGTGTGTGTCGTGCGTGTGCCGTGTAGACATGCTTTCGTATGCACTGCATTCCGGTATCGTAAGAAAACCATCCATATAATTTATATAGACGCTATATAGTAACATGCGGGATTTGTCATCCAGACATGCAGTAAGGTTTTGAGTGAGGTTGGGATGTTAATGGATGGATGGTGACTTCATATTTCAGACCGTGTAGAGCGGGAACTCTGTGTCACAGATAAATGTCCCCAATAAAGATTTAAAAAACACACACAGGGCCTCCATAAAACCCACAAATAGACTGATGTGATAGCTGCCTCACCAGAATGTGTTCTCATGAATTGTGTGTGATATGGAAATGCACACGTGTGACTGTTTGGGTCCATGTGCGCAGTGGTAGAAAATAAATGTACCCAAGTACTGTACTTAAAAGTACAATTGTGAGGGACTATTACTTTTAATTACTTCTACTCCACTACATCTCAGAGGCAAATATTTTACTTTTTGCTCACAACGCGCATTGAGAGTTTTGAGCTTGTAGATCGTCTATTTTCAAAAACTTTTGACACATTTTGATATTTACTTTGGTACTGTGAGTATATTTTGACTCCCAATACTTTTGCACTTTTACTAAAAACTTTGAACACAGGACTTTTACCTTTAACAGAGCATTTCTACATTGTGGTATTGCTACTTTTACTTAAGTAAAAAAGAGTCTGACTACTTATTCCACCAGTGAATTTGACACACTCGTGCGTGCGTGCGTGTGAGTGTGTGCGTGTCTTGGTGTATTTTGCCATGGTGTGTGTGTTCCCTCGTAGCTCCATACTTTAGGCTACCTATAAATCCCTAGATGAGGTGGTGGATTTGGAGCCTGGTGAATGATGCCTCAGCAGTGGCGGCGTGCCGTGCGCTCGCTCAAATAATGCAACTCCGCAGCGGTCCACTGTGTCAGTCAGCGCTCGCTAACGGGCCTCGTCTGAGACAAATGGACCGCAAACAAGGATGGATGTGAAAGCAGGTCTTGAGGGGACCGTTTAATAAACGTACAATTCAGGGGCCTTGGACTGCAGAAATCACGCTAAACTGTGATGACAGAGGGGGGGGGACAAGGCTAAGCTAGTTTGGATCGGAATGCTAGATTTAAAAATACTACTGCAAATGTTTTAAAAAACATTCAAAATCTTTCAAAAATTTTCAAGATGTTTTGAAAATAGCAGATCTTTTGGATCGGAATGCTAGATTTAAAAATACTACTGCAAATGTTTTAAAAAACATTCAAAATCTTTCAAAAATTTTCAAGATGTTTTGAAAATAGCAGATCTACGCATTGTGACCTTGTAGATGGGCCATTTTCAAATATCCAATGTACATAGGGTTAAAGTGGTAAACACTGATTTTAATGCTATATTAACTAATTTAGCTGGGGGCAGTTTGGTATGCATTACACCACAGACCCCCAAAACTGACCATTGTGGTTCCCATAAACCACATTTTTCTTGAATTGTTTGCTTCATCAGCGAGGTGAGCAGTGCTGCCGATGCATTTATACGCACAGATGTAGCTGTATGTCGGCATGTAGCCCCGGAGAGTATTTTGGCACCGGACAGTATTTTGCCCCCCCCCCCCCCCCCCCCGTAGTTCTCCAACATTTCTGTGCCAAGGACCCCCTAATGTTTTTGGCCGCGGACCCCCATGTGAAAATGTTCTGTGCGAGGGACCACCCTAGAATTTTTGGTCAGCATGTATTGAGAGGATAGCCCCTTGAGATGCAGCATCTCATTTTAGAGGGGGTCCTGTATACACATAAGTAAAACATTACATACAATACAAATACACAATACACACACGTACAGATACAGTTATCTTGCTCACCCTCTCCCACCCTCACCCCCAGCCCTCAACTCATTTTAAACAAAGAAATGGAGAATACAGTACTATGGCCTGTATCGAAGTCAGAAATAAACGTAAGTATTGTACAAGCAGTATAAATATACATATATATACACACAAGTTTAAAAAAAAATATATATTTTTCAAAAATGTTCAAAAATAGCAGATGTACAAGCTCGCAGCGTGGCACGAAGCTTGTAGATCTTCTATTTTTGAATAGCCAACGTATAAATGGATATGGATGTTAAAATGATTGTGATGCTACATTAACTACTAAACCCTTCAAGGACCTCTGGGGGTCCCCGGACCCCACTTTGTGAACCACTAAACCCTAAAGCCTGCGCATTAAGCCGGGCCTGGGTATGTACAGTATAGTGTCTGCCATTCACCAGGCAGGGTTAATGTGGTTAAAGGGAGAACTCACCTGTCAACCATGACAGCATGTGAATTATGTGTGTGTACTCATTATTACCCCAACTCGCTGTTTGCCTGCAGCCTTCTGAGCTAATCCTTTCTAAATACTGAGTGAAAACTGCTTTGTTGGCACTTTCTTATTGTAGTTTGGTTGTTGTAATGTTTGTAGGGCGATACCCACTATTCCCCCGGGCCCAAAACAAACCCAACACACACACACACACACACACACACACACACACACACACACACACACACACACACACACACACACACACACACACACACACACACACACACACACACACACACACACACACACAAAGGCCTACATAGCCAATACAAAATTAGCGTGGATTTTAAGCTGCAATTGTGGATTTTAAAATGTACTGTGGCAGCCTGGTGACTGGCAGCTAAGCTGACGCACGACTTTCAATGGCAGAAAAGAATGTTGCAGTTTTTCCGTTGTTCTTGTTTTAAATAATGTTTTGAGCCTTTTACTGCAAACTTGGACGTTTGAACACAACTCGAGAGGTCTATTAATTCAAGCTATCGATTATATGTCAAATCACAACTTCCAAAATGGAACCGTGGAATCTGGCTGGTGAATTAATTTAGACCCTACAACAACTTGTAGAAATCTATAGCAAAAACAGAAACGTTAAAGGGGGTGTGATATGTTTTTGTTTTATCTTTTGTTAAAAGGTTAAAGCTCTATATTCCCATAAATAATCATTGCTGCTGTATAGAGTGTTTGTTTAGTACGGTAAACAATTTTATGAGACACTTTGATACAGGATAAACAAGTTAAATTGGAAGTAAAGAAACAAAAGCATGAGCAGACACAATTGGAACTGGAACACTAAAACTGAAGCTGATAAATTATGTTTGTGGAGTTCTCTCTCTTGATAATGTATTTTCTGTATGCTAAAGAGCTGGAGAGACGGGGAGACCCTGAATGCAATGATTACTATCAGAATGAGTATTGAGCTATTTAACGCTTATTCTAACAAACAAAATACATCACTTACAACGCCTTTAAGTCAATGAAAAGTGAAACAGCAAATCAGAAGTGGGTATTATTCACCCACACTGTGTTGTAAAATAACATGACAGCCTTTGAGTGTGGATACACCTCACCTGGCATAATGCAGTGCTTTTTAAACTTATAGTGACTTATAGTTTCACCCAGGGAGCCTCATGCATGCTGCAGATACGCTTGTCCTGGTGTCTTGTGGGGGATTGGTCCAGAGCTGGGGCCTGACCCAGGTAGTGTCCCCAGCCTTATTCTAAGAAACAGTAACTGTAATGACAAAGGCCTGTCTGAGACGGTGCTGCCCTCCATTAGTCCTCCAGAGAAGCTGCACTGTTAATAGGGATGCCACCGATTATTCGAATTTTAGAATATTCGTTACAGTCTCCATAATCGAAAATGATTTTTAAAATTCGATTTTAATAAAAAAAAAAAAAAATTAATTATTAAAAAAAAAATATATTTTTTTTACTTTTTACTTTTTTTTTTTTTACTTTTTACTTTTGTATGCCTTAGTTTCAATCAAAATATATGCTAATACTAATATTATAGTCTTAATAATTGTAAATGGCCACAGTTTCAGAGCGTTTCACTGTTTCAGCCCAGCCCAAACATGAACTCTGCAGCCGCACTGAGGCCCCTGCTGGAAAGCATCCCAGGCCAAACATTAACGTAACTAATAATTGGGCCGCGCAACCCAGAAATGACCGTGATAATGCTAAAACAGGAGCAAAAAAAAAAAAAAAAAAAAAAAAAAAAAGTTTTTTTTTTTTTTTTTGAAAAATATTTTTCAAAAAACGGCGCCGTCGAATAATCGAAAAATATTCGCCAGGGCTGTCCGAATTTCGAATTGGCTGAAGGTCAGATTGTGGCATCCCTAACTGTTAAAGCCTGAGTTATACTTTTGGTTGCACGCCGTGTCCCGCACCGAAAGTAGCCGGTTGACAAGCTCACAGCGCACCGCAGTGTGACGCGTTGTGAGCTTGTAGATCGCGATTTTGGGTATGCGGCGGCACCGGCGCACAAGTTAAGTGTAACTCACCCTTTAGTGAGCTACAGTGTTGAACAGGCTCCCACACTCACAGCTCTCTGATATGTGGGATCCAGAGACCAAAAGGTAGTGGACAGCTCAATGATGCCCATTTACAGTAAAGCAGTGAGTGGTTCTCAAACATTTTCACGTCAAGGACCCCCAAACTGATATATATTTGGCCGCGGACCCCCCATCTGAAAATGTTTTGTGCCAGGAACCCCAAGAAGAGAAGATTTGTGTTAATTAAGTCAAAATTATTTAAACATTTCAAGATTTTTCAAAAATGTAAAAAATAGCAGATGTGCAAGCTCATCGTCACACACTGCAAGCTTGTAGATCTGCTATTTTTGAATAGCCAATATATAAATGGATAAAGTGGTTAAAATGATTGTTGTATTAACACATTTTTCTGGGGACTCCCTGGAACGCCCCCCACTGACCCCTTGGCGGACCCCACTTGGAGAACCAATGCAGAAAAGGACATGAACCCTCGTCAACAAATGACAGGTTAAATGGTCAAATAAGTAGAGTGCAAAGAAACCTAGCATCTGTCTAAAACGACATGCTATGTTTTTTGTTAAAAGGTTAAAGCTCTATATTCTGATAGTAATCATTGCTATAGAGTGTTGATTCAGTAACAGGGGTCTCCTCCTCATTTCTTTGTGTAATCAGTAATCACTTCCAATTTAACTTGTTTTAATCTGTATGTGGTATCCCGACCTGAAAAAGTATTTTCTGTTTAATAAAGAGCTGGAGGGACATGGAGACTCTTGTTACTGAACTAACATTCTATACAGCAATGAGTAGTACTATCAGAATATAGAGCTATTTAACACTTATTTTATCAAAAACATATCACTTACCCTAGCTTTAAGTGGCTAAATAAAGTTATTTGTGTTTATTTTTGTGTTGAATGTTAAGTTGAAAGTTCTAAAATATAAACTTTAATCAAAGTGTTTCCGATTTATTAGAACATTAGAACATTTTGCACTTTTTTGACAAAATATCAGTCAAAACCTTGGTTATTCGGTGGTGTAGGACTCTCCAAAATCGGGATCGGGATCAGACCCAAACATCTGCATGGCATGGGTCGGGCAGAGCACAACAGAAGTCAAGAGAATCCACTTTATATTCCGTGCTGCTCAAAGCCTGCCAGAGCCATTGTCATTAGCAGCAGCAACACCACCACCGTAGTGCAGCGAAGAGGCTGCGGCTCACAAGCTATAAGTGCAAGTAGGCGTGCATGCTAATGCTCGATTTATGCTCCGTCATACGACGGTGTCGCGCCCAGAGAATAGCCGATCTACAAGCTCACAGTGCATTGCGGAAGCGACGCTTTCGGGCACCGACATCCGATCGGCTTCAAGCTCATGTAATGTATACATGAAAAGAATATGGAAGCAGCCAAACGCTAAAACACCCCGAACAATTAGGCCCACTTTGTTTCGTTTTTTCACTCCTCGACTACTCTCTTTCTTTGTTAATCCCCCTCCTCCTTTTTCCCCTATTGAAAAGAAGGGAGAGAAACTGTGCGTTAGGCGCTCGCAAAAGTGATTACTGTATGTGTGTGGGCAGCAAAGCGTCCCTCGCTCTCTCTCTCTCTCTGCGTCTATTGCCGTACGAGACGAGGAACAAGACAGTAAGCGACGGGAGTACAGTAGGAGTACAGTAGAGCCTACATCAGTGGCTCTTAGGAGCAAAGTCTGTTGTTAGATAGGCTCAGCGCTTCAGACTGGAACAGAGAAGATGCGCTACGAACGCCCGGTGCTGTTTATCCTCAGCTTAGAAGATTAAGAGCAGTGGTTCTCAAAACTTTTTTATTTCAAGGACCCCCAGTTTGGTATGCATGAACACGGACCCCCATAACTCTGAGAGTGTACAAATGGACCAAAACTGAACCAAATGGACCCCGTAAGGGGCCATTTGGTTCCATTTGTGCACTCTCAGAGAGAGTTACGGACCGGTAATAATCCATTTGGTTCCTGTAATCATCACTGATTTAGTTGAGGTCCCTGGGCCCCATTTTGAAGTCATGATGAAGTCAACTCACGACAAGGTCAAAGCTTCTGTTAAAGACGTCTGTTCTGGGGACCACCAGGGGTCCAAATGGACCCTTATATAGATCTGTAACGCTGAGTGTACACATGGAACCAAATGGAGCCTCATTTGGTTCCATTTGTACACTCTGAGTTAAATGACTGCAGATTGTACAGTGTGATAAGCCATTGTACACTCTCGAAGGTACAGTACAGTCCCATTTAAGGGTCCACGTCCACGATTCTGACGTTGAGTAGCGGTGACCCTCAAGGGTCCTTGAGGGGGTCCCCAGCAAAAGTTGTTAATTTAGCATCACAATCATTCTAACCACTTTATCCATTTTTATGTTGGCTATTCAAAAACAGCGGATCTACAAGCTCACAGCGAGCTCACATCTGCTATTTTAGAAAATGTTGGAAAAATATCGATCATCTTCTGTGGGTCCCTGGCACAAAACATTTTCAGATGGGGGTCCGCGGCCTAATACGTAAATAATTAATTTGGGGGTCCTTCACACTAAAAAGAGAAGCAGTGATTTAGCAGAAAAAATAGAGTGACACACAAAGGATGAGGCCAATGAAGCTGTGGTGTTTAAACAAAGAGCAGGGCTGTGTCTGGACAGTACACAGTGCTTCTCCTTTACAGCACAAAGCAGAGCTCCCTTCTCACACCATAGTCTCTCTGGCAAATAGATGAGACAATGCACGGATCACAGAGCAGCCCTTTCCTCTGTCATCTGCAGCGTTCTGCGCGTGTGTGTGTGTGTGTGTGTGTGTGTGTGTGTGTGTGTGTGTGTGTGTGTGTGCGTGCTCATGCTGCTGAGTGAGTACAGTATACTGTATGTTTCATAGTGTTGCACTGAACAGCAGTGCCTCCATCTGTGAGCAAGTCTCTCTCTCTCTGTCTCACACACACACACACACACACACACACACACACACACACACACACACACACACACACACACACACACACACACACACACACACACACACACACACACACACACACACACACACACACACAGGAGGCCTTGTCACATAAATGGAGGTTAAATACAGGTAGGACTCATTTAGGTTTTATTAAGAACGGGTGGTTGAAGTGGAAGGGAGTGAAGACAAGGAGGAGAGGAGAGGAGAGGAGAGGAGAGGAGAGGAGAGGAGAGGAGAGGAGAGGAGAGGAGAGGAGAGGAGAGGAGAGAGATAAACAAGGAGAGGAGAGGAGAGATGAAGATAAACAAGAAGAGGTGAGGAGAGATGAAGATAAACAAGGAGAGGAGAGGAGAGGAGGAGATAAACAAGGAGAGGAGAGCAAAATTGCCAGACAGCTTCGGAGAGAAAAGAGAGAGAGAGAGGTGAGCGGACGTGACATGTGACAGAGACGTTGAAATAACATTGATGGAGGTGAGAGCACAAAGAAAACAAAAGCATTTGACGAGAGTGAAGGAGGACAAGGTGGGATGGGAAAACTGGTGGACTCTGACGAGGTACATGGCATTAGAGCGAGCGAGTGAGCACACACACACACACGCACACACACGCACACACACACGCACACACACGCACGCAGACAAACAGAGGACACAGAGGAGTTGATGAAAGATCTAGTGACTCAGTGGAGTGAGTGAGAGAGAGAGAGGGGGGGGGGGGGGGGCAGACCCATTGTCTTATGAAAAAGACACAATACCCAGTCAAGCAGAGCAACACAATCTCTGCATCAAAACACTCTCTGTGGTCAACAGAGCAGCCCACATCTTCTATTTGTTGTCTTTTTTTCTTCCTCTTTGCAGGGTTTTGCCACAAATCTGCGATCACAGTAGTACTGTACAGCAAGGGTTCCTAAACCTTTCAGGCTGCGACCCCCCAAAAGAATCATATTTGAACTGGGGACCCCCCACCCTGACAAGCACTCACAGCTGGAAATTTCCGCGTGCGTCACAGAAGGGGGCGTTCAGTAGGCAGGTGGGGGCGGGACAACTAGATTCTGACAAGTCCTGGAAAAGACGCACTGTGATTGGCCAGTAGTCAACACGCTGTAATTGGCCAGTGCCTGTACCCCCCGGAAATATGGCGGCCACCATACGAAACAGGTCGCTCCAACGAACTGCAGAGGCCAATGAGGTATCTAGGTTTCTATATCTATGGGTCCAGGCTCTTATTTTTTGGCAAAACGCGAAGGAAAATAAAAGCCTGGAGATCGAGGCTATATTTAGTTTGACTGGCTATAGCTGAACCACAAGCTCACACCGCCTTGCAGTGAGCTTGTAGTTTGGTTATTTTCACAATATTTGCCTCTTTCTTACGTAATATTTGACAATTTGGCCAATTTGGTATTAAAAATGTCATAAAAGTTATTAAATTGTTAAACTTTAGAAATGTGTAGTCACCCTGTATACACTTATACTGAATGTTGGCTTGTTTACTGTTGAGTGAGAAAACAATGTTGCACAGTAAACTAATCATCTGGACCCCCCCGGTTTGGGACATACTGCTGTACAGTACTGCGCTGTGTGACTGAGGACTTGACTCCCGCTCTTAATAGATTAATCAAGCTCTTTCCCTCGTCCTTCTCCCCTAATCAATCCACCAGCCGCCCTCCTTCATATTTTAATCAAAGCGCTTGATGAGCTGTTACATAAAGGCATTACCAGCGTGCATGTGCGTCTGTCGGCTTTCAGCGAGGCTATAGCGGCTTGTTTTTTCCTTTGTTTTTTTTTCTTTTCTCTCCGGGAGGCAGTGAGGAATGAAGCGATGTGATGCCATCATCAATACCCGGAATAAACATGTGGGTTGTTTTCATAAGCCTGACAGCTGGGACAATGTGCCCACATTATTACATCTGTGGTTCTCAAACTCTTTTCATGTCAAGGACCCCCAAAACTGAAAAACAAACAAATATTTGGCGACGGACCCCCATCTGAAAATGTTTTGTGCAAGGGACCCCCAGAAGAGAAGATTTGTGTTAAAAAAAAGGTTGAATTATTCAATTTTTTAGATTTCTTCAAAAAATCCTAAATATAACACGGCACTATATTAAGAAAAATCTCGAAAATGTCTGGACAATCTTTGAATATGTAAAAGTATTGTTTAAAGCAAACAAAACACTTCTGTTTCTGACATAAATCCTACCAGTTTTTCCAGCTTGAAAGTAATGGTGGTACGAGAGCTCCCACCTCTGTCTCCAAGAGAGTGTTGTCAGGGAGAGATGGAAATCTCAGAGCAGAGAAAGACGCAGGAGGTCTTGGTTTATTTGTTTCCGTTTCAATCGCATTCTGACCACTCTGGTGCGTTGTCCGATAATGAACTGTTCAACAAATAAAAATTAAGGGGGTCACATTCTCTTTTCTTCCATTATGCCTTACAGCAGTGGTTCCCAAACACTGGATCGGAACCCATTTGTGGGTCGCGGACACATTTATATGGGTCGCAACTAAGTAAATATCCTTTTATTTTTTGTTTCCTACATTTTGTTAATTGTTATTATTTCAAAAGAGAAATATATATATGTATATCATGAATTAAAAACAATTCCAAACATTTTCTAGAAGAATTTAAACACATTTTAAAAATTAAAGAAATTCCATAAATTAAATAAAAAATAAAAAAAATTAAGAATAAGTAGTCGACGTTTTATGAGCTTGTAGGTCGGCTATTTTCACTAGTTTTGGTCCCAAGGAAACATCAAATTTCTCTTTTGGGTCTCCATCTAAAAAGTTTGGGAACGACTGCCTTACAAGAACACTGATGTTTTTGTCTCTCCAGATATTGACACACTGCTGAAGGCTGGATAGCTGAAACGTCTGTGTTCTTGCGAGGCATCGTGGAAGAATAAAAGGAAACGTGTACCACCACATTCTTAATCGTTGAACAGGTGCTGGATGTGTTCCGACATCATTACGTCTGTGAGAACATCTTTCATGCCCCCCGCCGTGTCTTTCTTTACTGTGAAGAGACTCTCATAGTGCTGCTGAGGCTTTCTGTAAGCTGTTTACTGTACTGTTACATCCATGTTCTGGAGATTGGCTCTTTTTGGCGAAGAGATTTGGTGTGGACAGAAAAAGGTATAGAGGCAGAGTATAGAGCCAACTCAGGTTTAGTCTAGAGGGTTTAAAGGAGTAGTTCACCCCCCAAAAAATCTTATTTTCTATCAATTACACACCCCATAAAGCCTTGAATTCATGGAGATTTTGTTTTTGTCGCATTCCTGGGCCAATAATTTGATGACCGGGTCATCGGTCCATATATGTAGGAGACTCTTTGAGTAAGTCTCCGCCGGTCATCAAATTATTGGCTTAGGAATGCGACAAAAACATGTACAGGGATGCTCTCAGGCTGGCCAATCAGAAAGACATGGGCTTTTATGGAGGTGGGGGGGCTGCTGTGTTAACCCATTAAGACCGGGATTTTTTTCATTTTAGATTTCTTTGGTTATTCAAAAAATAGTAGATAAGCTCATCATAGCGCGACACCGAGTGCTTGTAGATCTGCTATTTTTGAAAAATGTGTGCACATCTTTGAATATATATATTTCTTAAAGGGAACATTTGTAACTCAAATCTTTGCTTATGGGGATCCCTGGAACACAATATTTTGAGATGGGGGGGGTCCGCGGCCAAGCCTTTTCATGTCAAGGACCCCTAAAAATGACATGTATTTGGCCGCCGACCCTATCTCAAAATATTTAGTTCCTGAGACCCCCAGAAGCAAAGATTTGAGTTAAAAATGTTGTTTCAAAAAAATATATATATTCAAAAATGTGCACAAATGTTCAAGATTTTTCTAAAATAGCAGATCTACAAGCTTGTAGCGTGGCACTCGGTGCCGTGCTATGAGCTTGTATATCTACTAAGAAATAGCCAAAGAAATCTAAAAATTAAAAAATTAAAACATTAAAACATTTAAAAAAAATCTAAAATGACACAGATGCGTTGAATGGGTGGTCTGCGGACGCTTTGGAGATTTCCAAGAGGGCCCATATCCAGAAAAGGTTGAGAACCACTGCTTTAGACTGAGGCTGAACGGACGGGCTGCATAAAGAGTCTAT
>NC_139956.1:22249878-22267378 GCF_963454915.1 Gymnoscopelus microlampas | reverse complement strand
CTGAAATTACAACGCAATGCTTCACCACTGAAAATCATGATGTACTTTCAGGTGGACGAGACAGTGCATAATGACGGTACATTCACTTGTTACATTGTGATCTGTAACAAGGGGTTTGCGGTTTGACACAGACCGAGGGGCAGATCAATACAAAGATCCTACCAATGGAGTAACAATTGCTTTATAGGATTGCAATAACTCAGCAACATCTCAACATCAATTTGAAAAGAATCTGTTTGTCACTGTGCTACTTGCTGCACTCTAACTGCTAGTTACATTTGTAACTCAAACCTAGGGGGTCTTCAGCTAAATTAGTTGGCTACAAAAACAATTGCAGATAAACAAGCTCACAGAGCGTCACTTCGTGAAATGCAGATTTTACTTAACACAAATCTTCTCTCCTGGGGGGTCTCTACAAAACATTCCACGGCCAAATATATATCAATTTGGGGTCCTTGACACGAAAACAGTTTGAGAACCACTGCCCTTATCACTTGGGCCATCGGGTCGCCCCTTAATCAACGTCTTGAGCCTACAGCAGCGCTTCGCAACTTCAGGCAGAGGGGACAGGAATAGGTCCATGGCCTGTTTATTTCCCCGGTCTCCTTCTACATAAAACATAAAGACTGCTAGTGTGTATTTTAATTAGTCCCCATGGGTGAAAAGAAAAATAATCTAGCTTAATCCATTCAATCCGGGAACACATCTGTGTCATTTTAGACTTTAGCTATAACCAATATTTTATGCTTTGGGCTATTCAAAAATAGCAGATATACAAGCTCATAGCGCGGCACCGAGTGCCGCGCTATGAACTTCTAGATCTGCTATTTTTGTAAAGTCTTGAGGATTTGTGCAAATCCTTGAATATATCATTTTTAAAGCAAACATTTGTAACTCAACTCTTTGTTTCTGGGGGGGGGGTCCCTGGAACTAAATATTTTGAGATGGGGGTCTGCGACCAAATACATATTCTGAGGGTTGACAAGAAAAAGTTGGAGAACCACTGGTTCCAGCAACATAGGTTTTTTCAGAAACCTGTTAGGATTTAGAAGACATTTGGAGATGCGTTCCCGTATTGAATGGGTTAATTAGTCTCATCTTGTGTAATTTGTTCCTCGTTAATTGTAACCCTCCATTTCATCACGTATACACAGGAACCAGAGAGGAACAACAGAATGAACAGTGATGCTGCTGCTGTGGTGAGACTTCTGGGGATCCACTGGGATTTGGATATCGTAATATCGTGATGTGGCATAAATTGGGTCTTTTCCTGGTTTTAATCACATACGCCTTATCTCATACTTTAAAAACAATGACGAAAAAGATTGCAAAATAGCAACATGTGCCAATCTACACGCTCACCTTTTGAGCTTGTAGATCTGCTATTTCTGGGCTGGGTGGGGGGGGGGGGTCAATGTATAGGACTGAGAGCCTTGGAGACGCTGTCACTCTGCAGCCTGTTAACTATGGATGATTAGTGGGCGGGGTCAAACCTTTGGCCCCTCCTTTACACCCCTCAAGTCAACACTAAACGGAATCCAGAGATATAGGAGCTGTCACACGTGTGTGTGTGTTGCGTGTCTTCCGTGTTTACGAGTGTGTGTGTGTGTGTGTGTGTGTGTGTGTGTGTGTGCGTGCACATGTATATCATATGCTGCAGATGATAGGCTGTCCCTATGTTTCTGGGGGGTGTGTGTGTGTGTGTGTGTGTGTGTGTGTGTGTGTGTGTGTTGTTTTTATGAAGGTAAACCTCAGGCAGTTAAGGACATGACCCATCTTAAATCAGAGCCCTACATTGTCATGGTGTGTGTGTGTGTGTGTGTGTGTGTGTGTGTGTGTGTGTGTGTGTGTGTGTGTGTGTGTGTGTGTGTGTGTGTGCATCAAAGTGACACCTCATCCACTGCAATAAACAGCGGCCTGTCAAGCTGTTGGAAGTCACTGCAAGGTATTTTCCATGTGGCTGTCACCTCTCGTTGGTGTGGTTGGCACACAAAACGGCACACAAAACTCTCTCTCTCACACGCACGCACGCGCACACACACACACACACACACACACACACACACACACACACACACACACACACACACACACACACACACACACACACACACACACACACACACACACACACACACACACACACACACACACACACACACACTCTGTGTGACCTTTAGGAAAACCAGGCCTTTAGATTGAGAGGTTTAATAAAAGAGATGAAAACATTTGACACTGTACCCATATTTTAACCTCACGAACCTCATCCCAATTCTGCCCATGGCATGAGCAAATAACCTTTGGCAAAATAGGCATACATTCTGTGAAAATAGATGATCTCCAATCTCATAATCTCATAATATAAAAGCTAGCGAACTCTTTTTCCGCTTTGGAAGGGCTTGCAGAAGCAAACAAAGTTTGGCGGGGACAAAAGTGTTTCATAACTGCCTGCATATCTCGGCTGAGTTCTGAAAGCTTAGAGACCCTGCTCACTCTGTATTCTGCCTGGATCTACGCTGTTAATTATTATCATCAATCTCTGACATATTTTGACATAAATTGTCTCAGAGACTTTGCCATTTCTGGCAACAGACACAGTGGACAAAGTGTGTGCTACCTCTCTCCATTAATTAATTGCCACCTGGTTGTGTTTGTGCTGTAGTAATATATTTGGCGAGATGAACGCTATGGTAGTTTATTGTTGGACCGTGTGATGCCGGTGTGGAAGAGCAATGCAGGGAAAATGCAGACAGCAGGTACGGCGGCTCAATACAAAAGGCCAAGCAGCAATACATCACCTTTGTAGTGACACAGAGAGATTATTCGCAAGCATTGTTTCTTCAAAACAGTCCATGGTAGAATGCGGAAATAAAACAATACAAATCACGATTCATCCTCAGCCCCCACCACTATCCCCTCTTTCTACTGTACAGTAAATATACCTTTTGCTGCTACTGGAGCTTTTACCAATATGTATTGTACGTACAGTATGTATTGTATGTCTTACTGATTAATTGAGTACAAAGGACCACAATGGAAACAAGCACCCTGGGGCTTTTGTGTTATCCTTTTAGCATAAACGTTTGACTGTACTTCATGTACCGTTATCAACCTTGTTAATAAAGTATTCAATCAAACAAGTTTATCGAGTGTCCGACAAATCACATGCAATGTTCGGTCATAAACTTTGTTCGGATGGTTAGAAAATCTTGAAGGTGCAAGAGGAAACAGGAACAAAGTTCCTGTTTAGTTGGAGTACACTGCAACATAGGTTTTTCAGAAAACTGTTAGGATATAGAAGACATTTTTAGAATCGGCCTCAGGTCTTAATGGGTTAAAAAACTAGTCTTGGTACTTTTTTCTTTACATCCTATTTCATCGACTGACTGCAACGGCAGCACTTACAGTATATTGGTGACCAATCATTCTTGTTGCACTACAGGACTTCCATGAAGGGTAATATACCGTAACATGATGAATATTTCACTTTCCCCAAATTAAGTAAAAAAAACTAGTTATTTTACAATGAGAATAAATTCAGACACTACTTCCAGCTCCTCACAAAGCACAGAAGCTACAGATAAAGATGATCGACGACAACATTTGGACCCAGGTACACAGCCCAAGGTTCGACCAAAGTTCAGCATCAATTTAACCACTATATACTTCATTGACCGGGGTGCCCCAGGGGTCAATGCTTGGTCCCTTCCACTGTTCCCTTAATTTCCCAAGTCTCATCGCTGAAAATAGCTGATCAACGAGACACGCTGTGAGCTTGCTATTTTAGCCGAATTTTTGTCTACATGTTGTGAGCTTGTAGATCTGCTATTTTAGCCGAATGTTTGTCTACACATTGTGAGCTTGTAAATTTGCTATTTTAGCCGAATGTCTACACACTCTGAGCTTGTAGATCTGCTATCTTTGCTGAATGTTCACGAATTATGACATGCCATGAATTGGGGCGCTTGGGGCTCATGTGGTAAAAAGTATTATTTGTCTTCACCCGCATGCTATGCTGTCATGGAAAGCGGAGCACAGCAGTAACACACTAAATCCTTCCCCGGTCCCATCCTAGTGTCGTCTAGTGACAGGTCTTCCTTCGATGGGATGGAATCATAGTAGCTCGAGCTGTCTGAAGGGACTGAGATGAACTGTCCACTAGCCTTTCTATTTTGATATAATTCCCTTTGATGTGATAGAATGCGACCGCTCAACAATCCCCCACTGATGTGTAATCCATTTATACCCGCTGAGCCCTGAGCAACGGCACGTCCCCAGAATAAAAGTGGACGGCTCTTTTCATTTGATGATAATGGTTGGTATTAAAACGTTAGCATCATTATTTCTATTAATATGTATAAGCCGTTAGTATTATTTCCGCAATGGAACTGAAAAGCCACACAGCGGTAAAAGTAGACTACATGTATCATGCTGTGTACCCATCGAGTGTTGTGTCCACGCACATATATATACTGTATGGACACACCAACCCTCTCTAGCACCCCCCCTCTAACTAACTAATCGTACTTGTGAGTTTGTCCCCCTTTTCTCAATTTCAGTTTTGTTTTCTAAAGTATATTCTCTCTAAGTTAAAGGACCATACCGGCGGTCTTGCATGTTTAGCACAGCTGTCCATTTTACTTTACTTTACTTTATTTGTTTATTTCGACGGGACAGAGCATAATAACGAACAGTACATAGTAATGTAGTGTAAATACACCGGTTTTAGCAGTGATGCTAATTTTCATCTGCAGTCGCCACAAAAAACTTATAACAGTGCCAAAAATGAATTTGAAATATCTAGCTGAAAATAGTGACTTACTGACTCAGGTACGCGGTAACGATCATATTCCTTTGCAGAAATGTAATCAAAGGAAAACAATCTAAGAGTAAAGCCATTAAACACGGTCTATGTTTATGTAGATTATGGCTGAAGCTGTTACATACTCTACTGACATGTACTGAAAGGTAGGGCTGTCACAATGACAGCCCTACAAGGAACATTATGAATTATTATGAAAAATACAATTTCTGTTTGGCTTTTAGGCTTCGTAAACAAAACAAAAGCTGCACGGGGCAGATATGACAATAAACGTACATAATTTAATAACTTTATATGCTTAAAAAAACATGATTAGTGGAAATAGCCCATCTAAAAGTATTTTTGATTATCTCAAATAATTGCGAGTAGGCGATTATGTAATAATTGTGACAGGCCTGCTGAAAGATATAGTCTATTATTATTTTATGTGCCAGACAATGCACGAGCGGCACAGTGTGTGTACTGAAAAAAAGTCTTGGAGACTATCTGACAGGCCAGGTACAGTCTTGTAATATCTATATATTCAGCTCTGTCATACAACGGTGTCGCAGACCCAAAATAGCCGATCTATAAGCTCACAACGCGTCGCATCCGCGCCGCCTTGTGAGCTTATATATCGGCTATTTTCAGTTTATTTCCGTCGTACAATGAAGTATAGAAATCAGGTATAAACCTGTATTGACAGTCCAACCTACTCCACGAACATCTATCAACACACACATACTGTAGCCATAGCCTCTGAATATATCCTACAGCTCTCTGAAAGTAATCCACTTATAAATAGTCTTAGGGGAGGAAAAAAATGATAACATTTGAGGTGTCTTGAGGTTTTAACTCGCATTAAATATTAATTGGCTTCTTTTTTCGCAGTCGGTCTTCCCCTCATTTGTTGTCTCCACACACGCACGCACGCACGCACACGCACACGCACACGAACACACACACACACACACACACACACACACACACACACACACACACACACACACAAACACACACACTACACACACCCACATGCACACAGACACTGAGAGGAGAGGAGAGACCAGCCTAGGAAAGACCCCCTCAGGATGACAGAGCTGCCCCCCTCCCCTCTTTTTAATAGCTTCTGGATCAATTTCAAACTCTGAGGCAAGTACACACATACACACACACATGAACTGTGTCCCCCCGCATGCACACGTGCACACACAGACACGCATACACACAAGGTTACTCACTTTGCTTAAATGCATGTGTAAATAACACACACACACACACACACACACACACACACACACACACACACACACACACACACACACACACACACACACACACACACACACACACACACACACACACACACACACACACACACACACACACACACACACACCATCCAGGCACACACACACACACACACACACACACACACACACACACACACACACACACACACACACACACACACACACACACACACACACACACACACACACACACACACACACACAATCCAGGCACACACACACACACACACACACACATACACACACACACACACACACACACAAACATATAGTATTCACACATAAGATTATGAATGTTTAGTGCACATGCATCCACACAATGCCCCTTCGCACACACACGTGCGAAGACACACACATGTCGCAAATAGCATTCCAGGCATGTGTAAATAAATAACACATGTATATAACAGTAGCGTCCAGGCACGTGCACAGCACACACACACACACACACACACACACACACACACACACATACACAGTTAGCCACGCTGCAGTAGCAGATGCCCCGCAGCGACAGACCAACGCTCATCAATATTCATGAATTCCCATGATTGCAGCAATGTAAATAAGTCAACAGACGTGAAATTGCCAGCATCTGGTCACTCTGGGAGAGGAGGAGGAGGAGTCGTGGAAATAAATAAGTACATTACTTAACTTGACTATTTCCATTTTTCAATAGCCTACTTTATACTTCTACTCCATTACACCTCTGAGGCAAATATTGTACTTTTACTTATCATTAGAAAACTTTAGTTACAAGTTTCCCTCAACAACCAAGCTCCCCCTACCTCTCCGACCTCCTTCAACGCCACGCCCCCTCCCGTTCCTTCAGGTCTGGTGATGCCAAGCTCCTGGATGTCCCCATGACAAAGAAACAAACCTGGGGTGACAGTTGCAGCCCCCTCCCTTTGGAACTCACTCCCAGCTCGCATCAAAGCTGCCCCCACCCTTGCCCTGTTCAAAACCTCCCTGAAAACCCACGCCTACAGACTCGCATACCTAATTCTAATTCCCCCTTCTGTTTTTTAATTGTAATGTTTTAGTTTGCTTAGTTTTTAGTTTTTTAACTAGTTATTCTCTTAATAAAGTTCTTTCTTTTGTTCTGCTTATGTAAAGCAACTTTGAGTACAGAGAAGGGCCCTATATAAATTGGATGTATTATTAAGGTTTCGAGGCCAATAGGCTCGAAGCCTTATTACATCTGTAAGAGTTCATTATTCTTCCGCCGGTTTTGCCAGTTCTGGCCTAACCGCGTGGTCACTTTTTATGAAATTCGGCAATATGGTAGAGGGCTATGCCAAACGGCGAAAACCCGAAACTCACAAACATTGGCCAAAGGGTGGCGCTGTAGCACTCAATTGAAATATGCCAACTTTGAACAGGTACAACTCATGCCCTGTTTGACCCACAGCCATGAAACTTCGATGCACACATGCGTCTCCTCATGCCTAACAACTTTCACACTCTGACTTTTGACCTCTGACCTTTAGATCTCCCACCATTTCGAATTCTATGAAAAGCAGTAAAAAAGACTCTTCCTTCGTACAGATTGAGCAATCTGTACGAAACTGTATACACATGAACTTTGGACCAATGCCGACAGACGTGAGCAAGCGGATTTTCCATAAGTGAAAACGTTAAGCTTTTATAAGCCAATGAAAATTGCAGTTTTATGACAATTATTCATCTGCCCCTAAAACATACATGCAGACTCGCATTTGCTTGACACTTTGCAATATTGTAGAAGGTCATTCCAAGTATCACTGAAATCAATCTTACTCCAATTGGTCAAAGGGGGGCGCTATAGCAATTTTTTGAAAATGCAAACTTTAAACAGGCAAAAGTCATGCCTCGTTTGGCCGACAGCCGTTAAACCTGCTTACATATGTGCCTTGACTCATGAGGAACACATGTATCACTTTGACCAGTAAGCTCTGCCCTTAGATTGTCTGCAATTTCGAGCAGTTTGAAAAACATTTAAATCCAGGATTTCTGAGCAATTTGCGTGAAAGTGTGTCATGTGTGTGAACTCCCTTTTCACTAGTTCAGGTGTGTAGGTTCAATAGCTTGATAGCTTAATCATCTGCCTTGAAACCACAGGGTTGCTGGTTCGAATCCCACCTCAGGTAGACTTCATTATAATTGCATTGCACACAACATGACTGTATCAATGAGGAACATATCTATCACTTTGACCAGTAAGCTCCGCCCTTAGATTGTCTGCAATTTTGAGCAGTTTGAAAAACATTTAAATCCAGCATTTCTGAGCAATTTGCGTGAAAGTGTGTCATGTGTGTGAACTCCCTTTTCATCAGCTCGGGTCTGTTGGCCCAATGGCTTAATCATCTGCCTTGATACCACAGGGTCGCCGGTTCAAATTTCACCTCATGCAGACCTCAACTCAATTGCATTGCACACAACATGACTGTATCAATGAATAAACATGCAATTGTTAAATGAAACGCTTATTGAGAGTAGTTGTTTTCAATGTATGATGTACTTCATTCCCTCTTTTGTTTTGTTTTGTTTTGTTGGATTCGCCCTTCTCACTGACCAAGGCTGTGGATTGAATAGCTTGATCAATACAGTGTTAGTCTCATGTGCCAAAGGTCCACGGTTCAAACCCCACTCGTCACAGTTTACATTTAAATTGCATTATACAAAACATGACCCTGTTAATTCAGACATGTGCAATTTTTAAACAATACCATGAATTGCTTTTGAGAGTAGTTGTTTTTTATGTATGACATACTTTCTTGTGAAAATAGCTGATCTACAATCTCACACCTTTTTAGATAGCAACGCGTTGTGAGCTTGTAGATCGACTATTTTCACTAGTTTCCATTCCGAAATGTATTGAGCAGTTTGAAAAACATTGAAACCAAGGATTTCTGAGCAATTTGCGTGAAACTGTGTCAAATAAATGTTTGAGGCCCTTTTTCACAGGTTCAGGTGTGTTGGTTCAATAGCTTGATCGCTTAATCATCCGCCTTGAAACCACAGGGTCGCCGGTTCGAATCCCACCTCATGTAGACTTACTTAAAAATAACGAGAAATGTATACTTGAAAGTAGTTATTTTTAATGCATGACGTACTTCATTCGCCCTTTTGTTTTGTTTTGTTAGATTCTCCTTTCTCACTGTCTGATCCTGTGGATTCAATAGCTCCACCAGTAGAGTGTGAGCCTCATGTGCCGAAGGTCCCTGGTTCAAATCCCACTGATTACAGTTTACATTTAAATTGCATTGTACAAAACATGACCCTGTTAATTCAGACATGTGCAACTTTTAAACAATAACATGAAATGCTGTTTTGAGATTAGTTGTTTTTTTATGTACAACATACTTTCTTGTGAAAATAGCCAATCTACAATCTCACAACTTTTCAGATAGCAACACATTGTCAGCTTGTAGATCAACTATTTTCACTACTTTCCATTCCAAGAACACAAAACAAAACTTTATTGCTAAATATTTGTCAACCAGTAATCTAGAGTAGTTAGCAAAACAGAGGCTTGGTTCATAACGGACTGAAAAACCTATAGATATCAACAGACACCATCAGGGAGGCTATATTTCTAGTTCAATAGGAAGAGAGGCAGCCTGTGAATCCATAGGTCGCTGGTTTGATCCCTGTCCCCAACAATGCATTGAGGTGATCATTATTTGGAATTCTTACTTTGTTACAAACATACTCCTGGTAGCCTGTCTGTCTGTCTGTCTGCCTCTCTCTCACTCTGTCACTGTCTGTCTGCCAATCTGCCACTCTGTCACTGTCTGCCAGTCTGCCACTCTGTCACTGTCTGTCTGTCTGTCTGCCAGTCTGCCACTCTGTCACTGTCTGTCTGTCTGCCAGTCTGCCACTCTGTCACTGTCTGTCTGTCTGTCTGTCTGCCAGTCTGCCACTCTGTCACTGTCTGTCTGCCAGTCTGCCACTCTGTCACTGTCTGTCTGTCTGCCAGTCTGCCACTCTGTCACTGTCTGTCTGTCTGCCAGTCTGCCACTCTGTCACTCTGTCACAGTCTGTCTGTCTGCCAGTCTGCCACTCTGTCACTGTCTGTCTGTCTGCCAGTCTGCCACTCTGTCACTGTCTGTCTGTCTGCCAGTCTGCCAGTCTGCCACTCTGTCACAGTCTGTCTGTCTGCCAGTCTGCCACTCTGTCACTGTCAGTCTGTCTGTCTGCCAGTCTGCCAGTCTGCCACAGTCTGTCTGTCTGCCAGTCTGCCAGTCTGCCACTCTGTCACAGTCTGCCAGTCTGCCACTCTGTCACAGACTGTCTGTCTGTCTGTCTGTCTGCCACTCTGTCACAGTCTGCCAGTCTGCCACTCTGTCACAGTCTGCCAGTCTGCCACTCTGTCACAGTCTGCCAGTCTGCCACTCTGTCACTGTCTGTCTGTCTGTCTGCCAGTCTGCCACAGTCTGTCTGTCTGCCACTCTGCCAGTCTGCCACTCTGTCACAGTCTGCCAGTCTGCCACTCTGTCACTGTCTGTCTGTCTGTCTGTCTGTCTGCCAGTCTGCCAGTCTGCCACTCTGTCACAGTCTGTCTGTCTGCCAGTCTGCCACTCTGTCACAGTCTGCCAGTCTGCCACTCTGTCACAGTCTACCAGTCTGCCAGTCTGCCACTCTGTTACAGTCTGCCAGTCTGCCAGTCTGTCACAGTCTGCCAGTCTGCCAGTCTGCCACTCTGTCACTGTCTGTCTGTCTGTCTGTCTGCCAGTCTGCCAGTCTGCCACAGTCTGTCTGTCTGCCAGTCTGCCAGTCTGCCACAGTCTATCACAGTCTGCCAGTCTGCCAGTCTGCCACTCTGTCACAGTCTTCCAGTCTGCCACTCTGTCACAGTCTTCCAGTCTGCCAGTCTGCCACTCTGTCACAGTCTGCCAGTCTGCCAGTCTGCCAGTCTGCCAGTCTGCCACTCTGCCAGTTTTCTCGAAACCGCTCATTGCTGCTTGCAGCTATATTTATTATTATTATTCTTTGTTTAGATTATTATTATTACCGCTTAAGATCTATATCTCATACTCTGGCTATATATATATGTTACAGGGAGATTGGAGAACCAGGGAAAAAAACAATTTCCCTGGTTCTCCAATCTCCCTGTGACATATATATATATGAATATACAATTCTGAAATGAACAGACAGCGACTGATGTTAAGCTCAAGCAGAGCCAATTCCATAACCATAATATACAAATCTGCTCAATCTGAAGCCTTGTCACTACTGTTGTCATTATAGAATATTATAATAGTCAGGGTGAAGTGATATGGAAATGTCTCTCAGTATCTGAGAGCCTTGGGGGAACACTATGCCTTCCACCAATATCATTTTTTTCTTTCTACCCAATTTCATCGTTCTGCGACTGTCTCTGTCCCTTGAATAATGAACTGCACAGTCTCTGTCTCTGTCGCTGCTCTGTTGTCCCGGGGAGGCTGTCTACAAAGTGGGGTCCGAGAACCTCCAGGGGTCCTTGAGGAGGTACCAGGGGGTCACCAGCAAAATGAGGAATAGTCTTTTGGACAAAAATGCTTATTAGTTTTAGTCACATTTTTGTCTTTTTTTTTATCCCACGATTTTGCACCACTTTTTCACACAGTGCCAATTGTCTAAGTACTCCTGGGCGCTACACCCCCTGCCAGCCTAGGGAGCCCAGAGCCCAGCTCATGCCTCCTTCAATGCATGAGAGCCAATTAGCCTTCTTATCACCTGACAGGGGGGAGTTTCCCCGGTAGGAGGACGTAGCGCGTGGAAGGAACACGTTATTCCAACAAGTTCCGTTGAAAGAAAGAAAGATAGAAAGAAAGAAAGGGGGAATAATGGCCATAAGGAATAGGCCTACATACACATACTGTAGGTGTTGCCACCAAACCAGTCATGAACCAATATCAGCCACCCCGACACAACTCACAACCTTCAACTTCAGCCACAACACAGCAGACATATTGTAGATACACATCAGTCTTCCATTCCAAATGAACATTTGGAATTGATGGCTGTTATGTCAAAGCTCAAAACCTCTAGCTTGAACTTTGAACCAGGAAATAGAAAACTCTCACACAGGATAATTGAAGTGACCAAGAGCCACATACATACATACTGTTCCCTGTTACAACTCAGTACCTTCAACGCCAGACACAACACAATATATAAACTGTAGATTCACAACAGCATTCAATTCCAGAGCCAGAAATAGTCACTGAACATGTTTCATTGCCACCCATGCAGTCATTGGGTCTCAAAATGACAGCAATAGTACAACAGCTTGAATCACATTAGCATACACACAGCATACAACACAAGCAGCAAAAAAAAAAAAAGTTCCTACCTTGAGCCGTCTTCTACTTGACTTCAGCAGTCGTCTAAGTGATGGCCAGGGTCAAACTTTGGAACCCATGGATAGAGAGATAGAGCCCCCCTTTGTCTAGTTCATCTCCGGATGAGCCCTCAAGCGGCGTCTCCAGTCATGTCGATCCTCCATACATCTGACTAGCTCACAAGTACTTTCCTCCCCTGCTGGGAGCTCCCGGTGTCAATGGCAATGACGTACAAGCCCTGTTATCCCGACTGCCATCTTCTCATTCACCCTTTCCTTGGTAGCCCCCAATATTGATGCTTGTTAGCAACATGTCCATCCTGGCTGACGTTTAGTACTGCAGATAGCATTCTGGCGTAGCACAGTGGTCAGGGACTTCTGTAGAGCAGGCTTCAGGGTTCGACATTCACAGCTGTATAGGAGAACGGACGTGGCAGTGGCAGGTCTTCTCCTTTGACGCCGTCTCCTGGGCCCCAGATGTAGCGGTGTCGTAACGTGTGGGCCCAGCTCACTACCACTTCTGCTTCCGGGATGCCACCATCCATGCCTTTGTAGACAGGTCCTCAGTGATAGAACCAGTTATGATCTGAAGAGCGTTGTCAATAGTGGTGTCAACTGTTTTGGCATGTGGGCTTCTACACCAGACTGGGGCACAGTATTCGGCTGCAGCGAAGACCAGGGCTCCAGGGTCCGGAGTAGGTTGGGAGGAACACCACAAGCCTTGACTGTCTGAAAGAAAGAAAGAAAGAAAGAAAGAAAGAAAGAAAGAAAGAAAGAAAGAAAGAAAGAAAGAAAGCCAGAAAGAAAGAAATTTGTCAGAGTCACATACATGTATGTACCCTGTCACAACAATTCACTACCTTCAACAGTTAAACAGTACATACATACTGTAGCCTACAAATATTGATTTATTTTGTCCTCACTATCTGCAAATGTGACTAGGGTATGCCTTGAAATACATTGAGAGATTAAATAGAAGGGAACACGCCATCTGTTCTATTCCATGCTGAATAGGTGGGCACCTTTTGAACCCCAGTCTCCATAGTTCTTTACCCCTGCACCACCTGAACACCCTCACACCAGCATCTCTTATCTTGTTCTGCATCTCTCCATTCCTGAGATATGACCATGAGATTTTTTACCAAGAACCTGACCTTGATTGTGACTTTGACTGTGATCTTTTCAACCCAAAAGTTAACCTCTCCGGGACAGCCGATTGATCAAGTTTCATGAAAATCCACCCATCTGTTCCAGTTTGACCTTAAAGGACGACTTCCATTTTTCAACCCATCTTCATATAATTGGTCCACACTGTTTGTTTCTGTGAAATCATCGTTAGGCAGGGTTGTTTAAAAAAAATGTATTAACGCAAGAACAGTGGCTTCCATTATAGCATGCTAACTTTCCAGGAATAGAAAGCCTGCAGTTTGGCCTCTGGCCTCTGCTGACCCAAGTTTCATGAAAATCCAGCTGTGCGTTATTTTGCTGACAGACAGACACATGGACAGGACTGACTGCAATACCCTGTCACACATGGTATAGCATTATAGTATGTTGCACACGCTTTTTCTTGTGTTTTTGTCCTATTTATTTAAATGTTTTTTCTTATATGTATTTAATATCCTACTATGAATGTGTTTAATACGAATGTGAGAGCGTGTGTCACGAGAACTGTCCGACCGATCGATTTGAAACAATCAATAGTCATGATGCATACTGCAAATATATAAGGAGTCATAAGGGTGTGTGTGTGTGTGTGTGTGTGTGTGTGTGTGTGTGTGTGTGTGTGCGTGTGTGTGTGTGTGTGTGTATTTTCTATATAAAAACAGTAGGGGCATTTACTGTTATCACTGTGAAGATGGCTTTTGCTTGTGCTCAGCTGAGCCAAGCTCATCCTCTCGGCCCTGGCCAGCCAATGCATGCATAAGTAACCATATTGCTGATACTGTGCTGGGAGTCACAAAAGTGAACTCCAGTGATCTAGGCCAGTGCCGTTCTGGTATGAATTTGGCTGGCTCTCTCAGTCACAGTGGGAGGCTCTAAAGCCACAACATTTAATTGCACTGTGGCACCCCAGAGCTGAACACACATTCACTACAGTGGTTCTCAAACAATGGCTCAGGATCCTTGTTCGGGTCAGAGACCCATTTTTATGTAATTTTCGCCTTTTTTTAAATTTTCGCCTTATATTTAAGATAATAAGATGGTGTCTGATAATGTGTGTTGATGTGTTGATAATGTTCATGAACTTGAAAGTAAACACAAAATGTAGTCGTTGTTGTTTTCCCCAGTGCCGATCTTAATAATGCCTCGAAGTCAATCCTAGACGTAATGGGATGACAATATCTGAGATGTAGGAGACAAACCTGGTGAAGTCATTTAACAGGTTTGCGCAGAATCCAAGAATTCTGTGTTTGCTTAATCTGGAGCCATGCCACAGCTACAGTATTGTGACTGCCGAGCAGTAGTCAAGAGTGTTATATACAAAATAATAACATTGAGCATTAAAACTGCACCCTGTTCCTAAATGAATGAGAACATTATAAATTAGAATGTTGCTCAAGCGTGAACCCCTGGTTTGTAGTACATCACTGCAAACAACACAATAACTGTACCACCATAGCTGTATCAGCAGCAACACACCCACGGTCATCCGTAGCTCATTACGATGTGAAAAGAATTGTGTGTGTGCGTGCGGCGTGCGCACGCGCTTGTGTGTGTGTGTGTGTGTGTGTGTGTGTGTGTGTGTGTGTGTGTGTGTGTGTGTGTGTGTGTGTTCTAGGCCTGTAGTGATTGATGTACCTTCACAGGCCTCGGGGCTTTGGGGACTGGAGATTGTGACCTCCGCAGAGGTCATTGGATCGGCAGCAATGCCGCTGTGACGGACTGCCTACCTGGAGGAGCGTTCCGGAGGCTTCCCATGACCTTCTCCTGGGTGGAACATGCGTAGGACATGGACATGGAGGTATTCCGGTGCACGTGCTCATGCAGGTGATGTATTAATTCAGACCCACTTGCAGACCAGTTGTACTGTGATGTGGGTCTCCTACTCATTTACATATCGTTGCTGTCAGGTGGAACCCTTGTAAGTCCAAAACCGTTGCTTTGTTATTATCATTTTAAAAAACAATGTAAAATAGTGAAAATAGCCGATCTACAAGCTCACAACGCCTGGAATTGCGAGGCGTTGTGAGCTTGTAGATTTGCTATTTTCACTTCTTTTGTGTGACACTCTTGTATGATGAAGCATTAATATAAAAACATAAAAAGTGTGAAATATGGAGAAATATGAAGGTTTCTGCCCAACAGTAACGGTATGTGTACAAACACACAGACACGTGTGCAAGCACACATGCTGAAATGCTGCTGTAACGACGAAAGATGAATATATAGCCTGGGACAAAAGAGAACTAATAAGCTTATGACTGCAGAAAACTAATAGGCTTAATTTCGCATTCAGTCCCCAAAATTAGGCAAATTTGGCCCGGCATAAACAAGCTACACAGTTCAAATGAAAACAAGTTTTAGTATGCAGGTAATTTATTTTCGACAGCAAATTATAAATGTAATTTCGACCAACTTCATCGCTCAACACTTTCATAGAGTATTCTCAGGCCCCTAAATATCCGTAGCATAGGCTAAATATTATTAGACTGACATTTAGCTCCATGATCTGTATCAGTTTGCTGTTCATTAGCGTTTAAATACCGTTTAGTGCAGCGATTCCCAACCTGTGGGCCGGGGCCCACAGGTTGATAATATAACATGAATATTAAAACATTTACGTGCAAAACTTACATTACAATATACAGTAGCACCATCGTTCCATGTCCAATCGATTGATTGACCCATCTGACCACTGAACACGACAGCCGAAAGGCTCCAGAACAATCTGTGCAAGCATGACACAAACTATGAGATTACAAACCCCAGTCTAAATATTATACACAGAACCAGGGCTTAATTAATGCCGGAGCTAACCGGAGCTCGGCTCCGAAACCGGCTGCCTCCTGCGCTCCGGTACTTCTAGAAGGCATACCGTCACCTCAAATGCAGACAATACAATATGTTTTTATTTAGGCTATTTATTATTAACTCAGCTTTCACATTTTCCCCTCAATGTCCCTTCCTGCAATGGAAAAGGAGAGAGAGAGAGGGGGTGTTGGCAAGACTGACGCGTTCATGAGCTCCGGCACCTAATAATTTACAAATTAAACACTGCACAGAACATGATACTATACATATTATGAACCTGCGCCGACTGACATGCTGACAAGTGAAGAATTAAATGCTACAAAGGGAGGAGGCTGGGGAGTTTTATCATACTGACAAGCTGTCATTTGTGTTAGACAGATGTCTCTCTCTCTAGGTCGTCCTCAGACGAGCCCTCCAGCAGTGTCATCATACATCTGGCTAGCTCGCCAGTACTTTCCAATCCCCCCCCCCCAATCTTTCTTTAGTACTTCCACGTAGGTGGGTGTGGGACGCCTTCATGATCGATGCTCATGTGTTGGCTCGCACAACACAAGCTTGCTGGCTGGGAGCCGCCTGTGTCTGTGGCCTCAGAAAACCTCGGTTTTCTTAGCATTTAGCACAAGAACAACCTCGGAACACCGTGTCTCCACTCGGGCCAAGAGCACCTACCTGTGCCTGCTCCACGTGGTCCGAGGAAGGCAGAAGGCAGATGTCATACTCATAGTCCAGATGTTGAACATGTAAGAGTGAGCGCTGGTGTGCTTAAATAGGCCGTGTTGATCCATTAAGATTGGCGGTGCGTGTGTGACTGCAGGGTGTATTAGAGTGGGACTGGCATGCCTACCTGAACTACAGCCATGATCCATTAACAGCACAGAACAATGACACACACACACACAGACACCGATGTGTGCATAGCTGGCACGCAAACACATGCATGTTTATGCATGAACAAGGATATGTACACATGAATGCGTGCACACGCACACGCACACGCACGCGCACGCACACACACACACGTGCATACAAAATCACCCACATGATCACAAGACAAATCAGCATTCCTTACCGGGCTACAAGGGTAATGGGGCGTTGACCTAA
>NC_139956.1:22242378-22247378 GCF_963454915.1 Gymnoscopelus microlampas | reverse complement strand
AACATCTCTCCTTGAGAGCCTCCCCCCCCCCCCCAAAAAGCGTCCTGACACCCCCACCCCAATTCACTGACGGAGGTGTGACGTGGACGGCAACCACGTCACGCCTCCGTCAGTGAATTGTGGGGGTCAGAATGTACGTCTCTATCTCTCTCTCTCTCACACTCTCTCTCTCTCACACTCTCTCTCTCTCTACGTCTACGTCTTCCTCCCTGCCTTCACTCTCCCTCTTCCCCTATCTCCCCCTCTCTCTCTCTCTACCTCCCTCTCTCTCTCCCTCTCTCCCTCCCTCTCTCTCTCTACGTGCTCCTCTCTCCCTCCCTCTCTCTCTCTACGTCTTCCTCCCTGCCTCCACTCTCTCTCTCTCTCTCCCTCCATCGGCTCCCTGCAGATGCCCCCCCATTCCCCCCTCCCCCCCTGCTACGTTCCATTCAGGGTGCAGTGCTGAGTGGGATGACTCATCCTGGTGGGAAAACAGGAGCGTTGCCTCGGCCATCCCGCCACCGCTGCTTCCTCCTCACCCCCCACTTCTCTTACACCTTCCATGACACCCTCCCCTCCCCTCCACTCCTTCACACACACACACACACACACACACACACACACACACACACACACACACACACACACACACACACACACACACACACACACACACACACACACACACACACACACACACACACACACACACACACACTCACACACACACACACACACCCACCCACACACGCACACACACACACACACGCACGTCGACTGATAGATGGAGTAAGTAGACGCGACATGGGAGAACATGTTAATATATGATGATGACATGAAGGGCTGACATGTCACCTCACACGGCCCCCGCGTTCCACCGCATACGTCATAACATGATGTCACACTACTAACTTACACTGTACATGTCATAACATGATGTCACGCTACTAACTTACACTGTACATGTCATAACATGATGTCACGCTACTAACTTACACTGTACATGTCATAACACGATGTCACACTACTGACTTATGGTGCGTTCACACAGGAAGATTAAAAGATACAAAGATACAGAAATACACAACGTCTTTGTCGGTGTGTCGCTTTGTATCTGTCTTGCTCAACGTGGTCGTTGACGTCATCAAACGTGCGGACATCGGAGCTACAGTTGTAGTTTTGTATCTTTGTATCTGGAAGTTGAACCCTGCTCAGCTTGAATTTGTAGCTTTGTATCTTTGTCGTTAGAGCTACAGCTACAAACGTCGGATGTATCTTTGTATCTTCATGTCGCTGGTTTCCATTGAAAATTTATGGTAGCATGTATCTTTTTACCTGCCCATGTGAACGCACCATCACACTGTATGTCATAACATGATGTCACGCTATGAACTTACACTGTACATGTCATAACAACATGATGTCACGCTATAAACTTACACTGTACATGTCATAACATGATGATGTCACACTACTGACTTACTGTACCTGTCATAACATGATGTCACACTACTGACTTACACTGACATGTCATAACATGATGTCACGCATGTCATCATAACATTATGTCACGCTATAAACTTACACTGTACATGTCATAACATGATGTCACACTACTGACTTACACTGTACATTTCATAACATGATGTCACACTACTGACTTACACTGTACATGTCATAACATGATGTCACACCACTGACTTCACGTACATGTCATAACATGATGTCACACCACTGACTTCCACTGTACACGTCATAACATGATTGGCGTTCTGAGAAATAAATATACATGGTAGCAAAGAATTGTCTTCTTAGAATTGTCTAAGAAACAACTTTCCAATAATGGAAAAGGCGGAACTCCAAATTAAAAATGGCAAGACAGTGGCTCAGATGTGGTTTCTCATTTTATTGAGATGTGAACGCTGTATAGCGTTCACATCTCAATAAAATGAGAAACCACATCTGAGCCACTGCGCACCGGTTTTCGCACCGGTTTTCCTTTCTAACTTTCCAATAATATTTTTCTAAAGAAAAAAGGTGTACCAGTGAAAAAACAAGTACAACTTGAGCCCAATTGATTGCAAAAAAAGCATTGGAAAAAGGGGTAGAGGGGAACATGTTGAAAAGCAGTGCATTTAAAGGTGCTATTACATTGCGTGCAGGTGCCACATTTGTAATTCCCATCTGGGATCTGAAGAGTGCGTCTTGGATCTGAAGAGTGTGTTGCAGGCTCTTAACTGGAGGCAGGAGGTCAGAATAGACCTCTTGAAAAAACAGATCTAGGAAAGTACTGTGTAGTACAGAGTGCTGTGTAGTACAGACAGAGTGCTGTGTCTGATTTTAGTAAATGCCAGTGTGTTTTGCAAAATAGGGTTTGTGTCTTCTAACTGTCTAACACATATAATCAGCCTTGTCTAGAACAACTAACGTTGTGACGTGTGCAGTGGAAGCCAGTATAACTTGACACGCTACTGACTTGCACTGCCACATGTCACGACATGGCATGCCGCCAGTGGAGAGATCGCTGGAATGTCTCACTGTTGTATCCAGTCCACTGCAGCTCAAATCAAAGAGTACCCAGTAATATTTTACTCTGAGAGTGTTAGAAATGCAGGTGAGGGTCACCTTGAAGTACAAAAATTCCAATAAACTACAAAAACAAGTCAATATCAAAATTGTATTTCATACAGTAATACAAAAAAATCTATTTGTAAGATTAAGTTTAGAGAGCACTATGTGCAATATCTAGTCTGAAAATGATATTTACTTATTTATATTCAGTGTGTATCCGCTTAAAGAGACATTTGTACTTCTTGTGCATGAGTGACTAGGCTTTGCTTTGATACCTCCATGCTTTGTTAAGCAGGCTGCATAATGGAGTATGTTGGCTACCTGAGCATACAGTATGCTCCACTTAAAGATAACACCCGCAATACTTACACTAGAGATAGACCTTAAGGTAAACCTTTATTGATCCCACTGGGAAATTAAGTTTCAGCTCCCCCCAGCTGATGGCTACTCAGATGGTCATGTGGAGCACACAGGGTGAAGTAGTTAGAGGTTAAAGGACTACCTCACTGATTTTGAACCTATCTTCATATAATTGGTCCTCGCTAATGCTTACTAAAAAGATTATGGTACCATTTTCGTCACTCTGTGTCTCAGAGGAGGGCTGTGGACAGTTGCCTACCACTGACATCATCGGTATAGGCAGGTTTGGTAATTTTTTTGCATTAATCCAAGAACAATGGCTTCATTATAGCAATGCTAACTTTCCAGGAATAGAAAGCCTGCAGTTTCTATTAACTTAGATTTCCGATCAATGATGTCACTGGTAGGCGGGTTTCTGAACTGTCCACAGCCCTCCTCTGAGACACAGACTGAGTATGGTACCATATTATAATGAGCATTAGTGAGGACCAATTATATGAAGATGGGTTGAAAATGGGTGAAGTGGTCCTTTAAGTGTCTTGCTCAGGGACACTGACAAAAAGACTGGGCAAAGCAGGAGTCAAACCGGTGACTGGTGAATCCCAGGTGCCCTCCCTACTCACTTAGCTAATGCCAACCACAGTATGCCAACAAAACGATACCTCTGACAAACCTAGATGTATATCAGAGATACACAGTTTTTCTCCTCATACTTTTCAAAATGAATGAATCAACCTGACCTGTACAAGAATTAGAGAGATTCAAATGTTGAATGGTGTTCAGTTTGAGTCAAGAGGTCCTTACACACCGGGGGCAGTGTTTTTGTGACATTAATTCGCCTGAAAATATGTTTTATCCGAACTGGTCTTTGTGTCATGACTCATGAGTACATCCACACCAGTGGTTATCAAACCTTTTCGTGTCAAGGACCCCCCCCCCGTGGACCCCCACCTGAAAATGTTTTGTGCCAATAATTCAAAAGTTTCCAAAAATGTTCAATCGTTTTTGAAAATCTTCAAAAATAGCAATGTACAAGCTTGCAGCGCTGTGAGCTTGTAGATCTGCTATTTTTTAATAGCCAACGTATAAATGGATAAAGTTAAAATAATTGTGATGCTGTACTACTAACCTGTACTACCTGTACTGTACTACTAACCCCCCCCAGGACCCTGGGGGGGGGGTTAGTCCCCCACTTTGAGAACCAATGGTTTATTTGTCACACTCCCAGTGTGTGCAGCCTAAACTGTATATTACTGCATGTTGATGTAAATGTCCCACGTGTCTTTTGCGGTTATACTGTATGTACAGTACCATAGGCCACATAAACTACATGTTATAATAGTACATTATAATAATGGCGGGGCGAAGAGGCAGAAGAGGAAACTGCTTGAAGCAGCCCCCACTCCAGTACCAGACCCTTCCCCATTCGTCTGCGCCAAGTGCAGTAGAGACTGTCACTCCAGAATGGGGCTGTACAGCCACAGTCGCCGCTGCAAGAAAAATTGACCCCTCAGGCGCAACCCATCGTCATCACTGACGGACGGATGCCTATGATAATAATAATTTTAATTTATATAGCGCCTTTCAAGAGACCCATTGACACTTTACATCAACATATAAACAAGCTAGCTGCCAAAGGCCTGTGTGAACAAGTGTCTCTTCAGTGCAGACTATCATCATATATCATCTCATATCATTTGCTGTCATGCAAAAACCACATATATCTTCATATTTCAACTTTTTATGTTTTTCCATAAATTGGTGCTCTACTTCATCATAAAAGAGTGTCGCACAAAAGTAGTGAAAATAGCAGATCTACAAGCTCACAATGCAATGGGAGGCCTGTGTGTATTTTCAGATGATAATGATCAATCAATTGATTATTATTTTCTGGCGTAGTCATAAGTAGGCTATGCGTAGTATACTATTTATCACTATGATACTAAATGTTAAATAATAATGTCATAATATCATTTAAATCTTAGTGTTTTGCCAATCATGTGGGGGCCCACTTGCAACACCCTCACGGCCCGGTTGAGAAATCCCTGCTTTAGCGCAGACAATGAACGCAGTAACAGTGGAAGGCTTCC
>NC_139956.1:22062378-22239878 GCF_963454915.1 Gymnoscopelus microlampas | reverse complement strand
TGAGCACAGCATGCACGCACACGCGCACACACACACATGCACATGCAAACAGTGCAGGCTTAATGCAAGGGCTTTAGGGGCTGCAGCACAAGGCACCAACATTGGGGAGGCACCAATCGACCGGGCAAAAGTGAAAGAAGACTGAACTATTACCGCAAGAGCGCAGAAACTTTTAAGGAACGAGTGCTAAAACGGTGAAACGCGTTGGTGAAGCGACCAATATCTTTTAACCAAAAAAACTAAAGATCTTGTGAGACCCAGGAAAGTTTTCTTCACAATGTCTATTTCTCAAATTCTACTATAGTTGCGCTGACATTTGGCCCTCACTTCACTTGCATAGCAAATAATACAAGCACACACATGCGCGCACACACACACACACGCAATGCGCTGGGCCCTATTAAACTAAGTTCAATAGTAAATACAGGTCTGCAGTACAACTATTAATGTCTTCTGTAGTGGACTATAGGAAGATATTGGAGAGAGAGGGAGAGGGAGAGAGAGAGAGAGAGAGAGAGAGAGAGAGAGAGAGAGAGAGAGAGAGAGAGAGAGAGAGAGAGAGAGAGAGAGAAAGAAAAGGGAGAAGAAATGGTTTTGGAGACAGCGTGCGTAGCCTGGAGTTAAAGAGACTGACTAATAATACTTGTAATCAAAGGGTTGGGCCATCTGCTTGTTTGCTGAACAGGCAAACAAACAACAGATAGAGATCCACTGGTACACTCACTGGCCGTGCACACGCACGCGCACGTAAACCACCCCAAAAACACAAGCGTGAGCAGTTGTGTCTGAAGTCAAGTTCCTCAGTAGTCATCACTTTTGATGACTATGAACCACTGTCAGCAGGAAAGGTAACTCACACCATGAGGCTGTGGTGGGGTGCTGACCCCAGAGAACACACTTAAAGGGCAAGAGGTTTGGGTTGTGTAGTCACGTGGTTCTCACTGTTTCATGTCAAGGACCCCCAAATTGATATATATTTGACCACGGAGACTCATAAATGAAAATGTTTTGTGCCAGGGACCCCCAGAAGAGAAGATTTGTGTAAAAAAAGTGCATCATTTTCCAAAACTTTCACAGCGCGGCACGAAGTGATGCGCTGTATATATCTGCTATTTTTGAATAGCCAACGTATAAATGGATAAAGGGGTTAAAATGATGTGATGCTGTATTAACACATTTTGCTGGGGACCCCCTGGAACCCCCTCAAGGACCCCTGGGGGTCCCCTGACCCCACTTTGATAAGTGCCTGGAGCTATTGATCTCAAATTGCACACAACCATTGACCATTACCATGTGCATGGGACTGCTAAGTCCGTTTTTCGATATTACTAAATCTCAGCTGTTTATTGGCATTTTTATGTCAAATAATGTCGCCATGCTTACGGTGGCTGCTCAAACTGCGCATGCGTCGCATCTACAGCCCCACTGCGTTCCACTGTTGCACACACAGAACACTCGCCTCCCCGGCCGTGTATGCGCGGACACGCACGTGCGCATGCACGTTGGGGAGGCACGTGTCAGAATGTACATTACTTGTGTTCGCGCGACGGGGGACAGCTCTGGCCGCATGAGGATGTACCGTGGTGTGTGTGTGTGTGTGTGTGTGTGTGTGTGTGTGTGTGTGTGTGTGTGTGTGTGTGTGTGTGTGTGTGTGTGTGCGCACTCGCGACGGGTCGCGCATGTGTGCGTTGCGGACGGCTCCGGCTGTTAGATCTGTATATGCACGGGTGTTTGTGTGTGTTCTGTGGCTCCACGACGCGGCCATGGGGTTGTGCGTGTGTGTTGTACACACTACAGAGTACACACTCACTTTCCATCCCTGATATACTGTCTGTTCACAGCGCATTAAAACTGCACACTTTGGGTGCTCATATCCCCCGACGGGTATAGTCTAGTTGAATTAAATGAAACAGGCCCGGATCACTGGCCTAGTGGCCTTGCGGGTTCGAGTCCCGATCCCAACGGTCTTGTGCGTGTCACTCCCCATCTCTCTCTCCCCGTTTTCCTCTAACTTCACTTCACAATTAATAAAGGCATAAATTAAAAAAAGCAGACCAAAAAAAGAATTACATGAAACAGCTCACAAAGTCACTCTTTTAGCCCGTAAATGAATGCAAGCAAAGATGATTCTGACAATATAGTAGTACAGCAAAAACCCGGTACTGATTTATTTTTTTTAAATAAAAAAGTCAACTTCCGGTTGATTTTGCTGGATCAGAGGATCCAGGTCAAACAGTAAAATACAAGACTTTTTTTCGTCTCTTCTTAGTCACTTTCAACCTGGCGTCCCTATTTTTGGCATGTCATTATAGGCGAAACTTTTGTTGCCGTTGTGAGCTTGTAGATTGGCTATTTTCACAGTTTGTGGTACAACAAAGTATATATAGTGCTTAACAGGTTGAAGAATGCAAATATTACATTCCTATACAGTAGTGACATGACTTCATAATACAGTGAAGTAATCATACACCCATATACTTCATTAGACCGATAGACCGGGGCCCCTCAAGCATCTATACTTGGTCTCCTTTTTTGGCCGTTTTTGCCCTCTACACCAAATTCTTCAAAATAGCCCACGCGACACCAGGGACACATTGTGAACTTCTAAATCTGCTATGTTCCCCTGTTTTCACTGAATGTTCTCTTATTCTGATCCCCAGAACAGGGGTGCTAGGGTTCAGGTGGGTTAACTTGTATTCAATATGATAGAGACACAAACGTTTTGCATTTGTATTTGCATGTGATTGTTATTCATCATAACATTGTACAAGCCTAGTTTCTACTCAAACTGTGTTGTTTCCCTAGTTAATTATGCCAGTAGTGTTTTATATATAAGAAAAAACTAGACGTAATTTGTTCTACATGGCTGGGAGTGATGTTCTTCTCAAAAGTCTGCACAGGAGACCTTCTAAGTCTGCACAGGAGACCTTCTAAATGCAACTAGCGACGTAGAAATTATTCATGTTTCTTAATTTAGACCTTAGTCTACTGTGGCACTGCTCACTGATCATCAAGAGCGAGGATTTAACTTCAAATGTTTTCCAGCCCACAGCAAATGATTTATCTTGAGAGAGAGAGAACCACATTGGCAAAGTTAAACTTTCTTTTAACGTTTCTTTCTTTTTTTTTTGTAGCACACAACTATAATATATCCCCTCTTGACACAGAACACAATTGCCCCGCAGCGGGTTTTGCTTACATGGTGATTTATTGGATTATTTTTTTACTCTTAAATCTATTCCATAAGTTTAGGTGAGAACTGAGGACAGTCTTTACATAAATTTGGAGGCAGGAAAGATTTGTTTGCATTTTGTCCGGTAAATTTAAAAACTGGAGAGGGAACAAAAAAGTGTTCTGATTTAACAGGGATTAAGAAACATTAAAAAAAAAGTGAAACTCCTCAAGAACAGAAGTGAACACACTCAACCTTTAGATGGTGGCATAAATTAACCCATTCAATCCGGGAAAACATCTACAAATGTCAGTTTTCTGAAAAAGCGAGCGTTGCTATAATATCAGTGGTTCTCAAATGTCAAGGACCACCCAAAATGATATGTATTTGGCCGCGAACCTGAAAATATTTTGTTCCACGAACCCCCCAGAAGCAAAGATTTGAGTCAAAAATGTTCCCTTTAAAAAAAGATATACTATTATTCATATATTTGCACACATTTTCAAAAATGTTCAAAAGTAGCAGATCTACAAGCTCATAGTGTGGCACTCTGTGCCGGGCTATGAGCTTGTATATCTGCTATTTTTGAATAGCCAAAGTATAAAATAATGGTTATAGCTAAAAATCTAAAATGACAGAGATGCATACCAGGATTGAATGGGTTAACCAATCCACACACATCCATATGGTTGGCCACTCATCAGAAAGCATCCATCTCATGGGGAGCTGGTATATTATGTCCACATCAGACAAAATGGTGTCTGATACTGAGCCAGACGATCAGAGGGCTTAACAAAGACACTTTCTGGTCCCATCAGCAGCTGATGAATAATTCCATATGCTGTTATCATGAATAAACTATGCCTGCATCTCTCCATTCCTGAGATATGACTTTGACCATGACTTGACGGTGACCTATTCCAATAGTTCTCAAACGTTTTCAATTTCAAGGACCCCCAGTTTGGTATTCATTAGGGCCACGGACCCCCATGACTCTGACTGTGTACAAATGGAACCAAATGGACCCGTAAGGGTCCATTTGGTTCCATTTGTACGCTGTCAGAGTTACAAACCTGTAAGTGTCTATTTGGTTTCTAACTATCAATCCAATGCTGGGGACACCCTGGAACCCCTTCAAAGACCCCTGGGGGTCACCGGACCCCACTAACATTGTGGCATGGGCAATGCTCCAAGCACCCTCCGAACGACCAAGAAAGAGCATCCCGTGGTCCGAGTTCATTCCAGCGTTCTCGGAGTGTACTTCCGACTGCACAAAGGAGTGGCACCTTACATTACAGCAACGTTACGCTAAACATTACAGTAATACATGTCAAATGGTGCATTTATATCGCGCCTTTATCCAAAGCGCTTTACAATGTGCATTACATTCACCCTCCACTGGGGGAGGCCGGGATCAAGCTGAGAACCTTCCGTTTCCCAAGCGGCCGCTCAACCTCCTGAGACACTGCCACCCCGTACCATAATGGTAACATTAATGGTAACCTTTCGGTAACATTACTGCAACATTGCAGTATAGCACTTTCCAGGAGTAAACTTTTGTCAAAGAAATTTCAGTTCAAAAGGATACAGGGCCGTGTCCAATTTCCTTGCTTCTCAGATTCCCCTCTCAACGAGAGTAATTACACCAGATTTAATTAACGAACGTAAGGGGAGGAGTGCCCAGTAAATCTTTGAACTGTACACTTTGAAACTACGTGAAGTGAGAGAGGGCAAGATAAAGGGAGGAAAGAGAAAAGACGGAGTAAGAGCATGAAAGAGATATGAAGCGACACACAGAGAGAAAGACAGTCTGGAAGGGGAAAGTCTGGAAACGGTAATCGAGTAGCTTTTTCATGTGACTTACTTGACTTAATCCTCTTTACCCCATTTAGAGGCACAGAGCTTGCCATCACACTCTCTTCTGGGCCTGATGTTTTTGCTTCCTGCCAGCTTACTTCCAAGTTTTGAAGCATGGAACATCTGTAGGGTGTTCATCGTCCTACTCCGTCTCCTCTTTCCCAGTAGAATGTAGAGTATTAGTATTGTCTTGGGATGTTGTGACAATGCAGACCGGCAAGTGTCTGTGGGTTCTTAAAAGCAGAGGGCTCATGTAGTTCTTTCCTTGTCTGAGCCCTGAACGAAGATAAGGACAGAAAACAAAAACAAAATAACTTTTTTTAATTATAAAAAATACAACAAACTGTATTCATCAGTAAATACACATGCTTGTTTGCTCAATGTTACTTGCACTAATATACTGAGATACGCCTACTTAATGCAAAGATTCAAAATACATTTCTATATACCTTCTATAAATAAGTGCACTGATGTATAAAAGTCTGAGACTACCGCCTCCCCGCCTTTTTTTTGCATCCCCCATTGCTGTTTATAAGGTTTCTTTACAGGAGGTCCTGCCTGTTCTTTTTAGCCTTTTCTATCTTACTTTATCTCATCTAATTTTCTTGTTCTCTTTACATCTAGTATTATTAGGTTTCGAGAGCCTGTAAGGCTTCGAACCCTATTACATTCCTTGGCTTTCATTATTCTTCCGCCGGTTTTGCCAGTTCTGGCCTAACCGCCTGGTCACTTCTTATGAAATTCGGCAATATGGTAGAGGGCTATGCCAAACGGCGAAAACCCGAAACTCACAAACATTGGCCAAAGGGTGGCGCTGTAGCACTCAATTGAAATATGCCAACTTTGAACAGGTACAGCTCATGCCCTGTTCGACCTACAACCATGAAACTTCGATACACACATGCGTCTCCTCATGCCTAACAACTTTCACTGTTTGACTTTTGACCTCTGACCTTTAGATCTCCCACCATTTCGAATTCTATGAAAAGCAGTAAAAAGCAGTAAAAAAATCACTTCTCCTGGGATTTATGAGCAATCTGTACGAAACTGTATACACATGAACTTTGGACCAATGCCGACAAACGTAACTTAGCGGATTTTCCATAAGTGAAAACGTTAAGCTTTTATAAGCCAATGAAAATTGCAGCTTTTTTTAAATTATTCATCTGCCCCTAACACATACATGCAGACTCACATTTGTTTGACACTTTGCAATATTGTAGAGGGTCCTTCCAAGTATCACTGAAACCAATCTTACTCCAATTGGTCAAAGGGGGGCGCTATAGCAATTTTTTGAAAATGCAAACTTTAAACAGGCAAAAGTCATGCCTCGTTTGGCCGACAGCCGTTAAACCTGCTTACACATGTGCCTTGACTCATGAGGAACACATGTATCACTTTGACCAGTAAGCTCTGCCCTTAGATTGTCTGCAATTTTGAGCAGTTTGAAAAACATTTAAATCCAGGATTTCTGAGCAATTTGCATGAAACTGTGTCAAATACATGTTTGACGCCCTTTTTCACAGGTTCAGGTGTGTTGGTTCAATAGCTTGATCGCTTAATCATCTGCCTTGAAACCATAGGGTAGCCGGTTCGAATCCCACCTCAGGTAGACTTAATTATAATTGCATTGCACACAACATGACTATATCAATGAATACATGTGCAATTGTTAAAGATGACGAGAAATGAATACTTGAAAGTAGTTATTTTCAATGTATGACGTACTTCATTCGCGCTTTTGTTTTGTTTTGTTGGATTCTCCCTTTTCACTGTCTAAGGCTGTGTATTGGATAGCTCCACCAGTATGTGTGAGTCTCATGTGCCAAAGGTCCCTGGTTCGAATCCCACTTATTACAGTTCACATTTAAATTGCATTGTACAAAACATGACCCTGTTAATTCAGACATGTGCAATGTTTAGACAATAACACGAAATGCTTTTGAGAGTAGTTGTTTTTTATGTATGACATACTTTCTTGTGAAAATAGACGATCTACAATTTCACACCTTTTTAGATAGCAACGCGTTGTGAGCTTGTAGATCGACTATTTTCCACTAGTTTCCATTCCGAAATATATTGAGCAGTTTGAAAAACATTTAAACCAAGGATTTCTGAGCAATTTGCGTGAAAGTGTGTCATGTGTGTAAACTCCCTTTTCACTAGTACAGGTCTGTTGGCCCAATGGCTTAATCATCTGCCTTGAAACCACAGGGTTCCTGGTTCGAATCCCACGTCATGTAGAATTCATTATAATTGCATTGCACACAACATGACTGTATCAATGAATACATGTGCAATTGTTAACCAGTAAACTCCGCCCTTAGATTGTCTGCAATTTTGAGCAGTTTGAAAAACATTTAAATCCACTATTTCTGAGCAATTTGCGTGAAAGTGTGTCATGTGTGTGAACTCCCTTTTCATCAGTTCGGGTCTGTTGGCCCAATGGCTTAATCATCTGCCTTGATACCAGAGGGTCGCCGGTTCAAATCTCACCTCATGCAGACCTCAACTCAATTGCATTGCACACAACATGACTGTATCAATGAATGACCAATGCCGACAGACGTGAGCAAGCAGATTTTCCATAAGTGAAAACGTTAAGCTTTTTATAAGCCAATGAAAATTGCAGTTTTATGACAATTATTCATCTGCCCCTAAAACATACATGCAGACTTGCATTTGTTTGACACTTTGCAATATTGTAGAAGGTCATTCCAAGTATCACTGAAACCAATCTTACTCCAATTGGTCAAAGGGGGGCGCTATAGCAATTTTTTGAAAATGCAAACTTTAAACAGGCAAAAGTCATGCCTCGTTTGGCCGACAGCCGTTAAACCTGCTTACACATGTGCCTTGACTCATGAGGAACACATGTATCACTTTGACCAGTAAGCTCTGCCCTTAGATTGTCTGCAATTTTGAGCAGTTTGAAAAACATTTAAATCCAGGATTTCTGAGCAATTTGCGTGAAAGTGTGTCATGTGTTTGAACTCCCTTTTCACTAGTTCAGGTGTGTAGGTTCAATAGCTTGATAGCTTAATCATCTGCCTTGAAACCACAGGGTTGCTGGTTCGAATCCCACCTCAGGTAGACTTCATTATAATTGCATTGCACACAACATGACTGTATCAATGAGGAACATATCTATCACTTTGACCAGTAAGCTCCGCCCTTAGATTGTCTGCAATTTTGAGCAGTTTGAAAAACATTTAAATCCAGCATTTCTGAGCAATTTGCGTGAAAGTGTGTCATGTGTGTGAACTCCTTTTTCATCAGTTCGGGTCTGTTGGCCCAATGGCTTAATCATCTGCCTTGATACCACAGGGTCGCTGGTTCAAATCTCACCTCATGCAGACCTCAACTCAATTGCATTGCACACAACATGACTGTATCAATGCATGTGCAATTGTTAAAGATAACGAGAAATGCATACTTGAAAGTAGTTATTTTCAATGTATGACGTAATTCATTTGCCCTTTTGTTTTGTGTTGTAAGATTCTCCTTTCTCACTATCTGATGCTGTCGATTCAATAGCTCCACCAGTAGAGTGTGAGAGTGTCAACAGACACCATCAGGGAGGCCATATCTCTAGCTCAATGAGAAGAGAGGCAGCCTGTGAATCCATAGGTCGCTGGTTCGATCCCTGTCCCCAACAATGCGTTGAGGTGATCATCATTTGGAATTCCCCCTATTCCCATGGATTGGATCCACCCCTCTCACTCATCACCAATCACACCTGCCACATGCACAGTACAATTTTTAGGTACTTTTACTTTACTACTCTACTCTACTGCAATTACAGCAGATGACAGCTTTAGTTACTTGTTACTTTGCAGATGTAATTATTAATACAACACCTACAGTAACCACATACAGCCGATCTACAATGTGACGCGTTATGAGCTTGTATGTATATAATAAGCAACCCATGCTGTATGATAACTTACCACATATGAAATCCAATTCTGTCTATCCAATGGCTCAGTCTGTACTGTGGCCATAGCTGAGTGGTTAGTGAGCCCACCTAGGGAGCCAGAGGCCCTGGTTGCCCCAGGTACGATTCCAGGCCAGGCCAGCAAATGTGTCGATGAAATGAAATTTGTCCCTGAGCAAGACTCTTAACCCCTAATTGCTCACAGGCCCTCATTGGAAACAAGACCGCAAGGACTTTCATGAACGGACCTGGAATTATCCTTATCCTTTACACTGTCTACCCACAAGTCTATAGGTCCCTGGTTCAAACCTCAATTTAACCGGTCCAAATATAATTTACTGAACAAAAATCATGACTTTGTTAATTAATGCATGTTCACTTCTCTCTCTCTTCTTCTTCTCTCTTCTCTCTCTCTTACTGCCTCTCTTTCTCACTGCCTCTCTCTCTCTCTCTCTCTCTCTCTCTCTTTCTTCTCTCTCTCTCTCTCTCTCTCTCTCTCTCTCTCTCTCTCTCTCTCTCTCTCTCTCTCTCTCTCTCTCTCTCTCTCTCTCTCTCTCTCTCTCTCTCACCTTCTCTCTCTCTCTCTCCCTCTCCCTCTCTCTCTCTCTCTCTGTCACTGTCTGTCTGTCTGCCAGTCTGCCACTCTGTCACTGTCTGTCTGTCTGCCAGTCTGCCACTCTGTCACTGTCTGTCTGTCTGTCTGTCTGCCAGTCTGCCAGTCTGCCACTCTGTCACTCTGTCACAGTCTGTCTGTCTGCCAGTCTGCCACTCTGTCACTGTCTGTCTGTCTGTCTGCCAGTCTGCCACTCTGTCACTGTCTGTCTGTCTGCCAGTCTGCCACTCTGTCACTGTCTGTCTGTCTGCAAGTCTGCCACAGTCTGTCTGTCTGCCAGTCTGCCACTCTGTCACTGTCTGTCTGTCTGCCAGTCTGCCACTCTGCCACTCTGTCACAGTCTGTCTGTTTGTCTGTCTGCCACTCTGTCACAGTCTGCCAGTCTGCCAGTCTGTCACAGTCTGCCAGTCTGCCACTCTGTCACTGTCTGTCTGTCTGCCAGTCTGCCAGTCTGCCACAGTCTGTCTGTCTGCCAGTCTGCCAGTCTGCCACAGTCTGTCACAGTCTGCCAGTCTGCCAGTCTGCCACTCTGTCACAGTCTGCCAGTCTGCCACTCTGTCAAAGTCTGCCAGTCTGCCAGTCTGCCACTCTGTCACAGTCTGCCAGTCTGCCATTATTCTCGAAACCGCTCATTGCTGCTTGCAGCTATATTTTCTATTATAATCTCTCTCACTGCTTGTACCTGTATGAGTAATCCCCTCTAATGATTATTGATTCTTGTTTGTGTCCTTCCTTAAGGGACACTGAGCACTATAACTTTAACGATAACTATATTGTTGTCTCCGACAGGCCGAAAGGCATGGCGAGAGAGTATGTTTTACCCCCTGTCCGTCCGTCCGTCCGTCCGTCCGTGTGTCCGTCATTCGATCTGTCTGTGTACAGCTAATCTCCGGCACCGTTGGCTTGCTCGCAGCGAAACTGTGCACACACACTCCCTGGATACCAGAGCAGAACCTCTGCCCCAAATTTTTCACAGGGGCCTGTTATAGCGCCACCAGGAGGCCGATTGGTGCAAAACACATTTCTTGACAGTACTCCTACAGATTTTGTCCAAACAGCACGCAAATCGGTACACAGTATCTCTATAGTCATTAAACGAAACGGGTCTTTCAGATTTTTCATATTCCTTCCTGATTGACTAAAATTGCCTTCCAAAGTTTGCAGGAGTGCTCCGTTTTGAACAAAATGCCTCAAATCATAAACACAGCATGCAATTTCCGTGAAATTTTTCACGCACATTCCCACTGCGTCAAGGAAGAAATGCTACTTGAAAATGTAAAAATCAGCCTCATGGTGGCGCTATAACAGGCCGCTTTGTGTTTTTGCCTATAACTGTACCGATCTGTGTAAAACTGTGTATGCACACTCTCTAGAGGCCAAGGAATAACCTTTGCCCTGCATTTTTCACATCTGCCTTTTATAGCGCCACCAGGAGGCCGACTTATGTAAAACAATTTTTTTGATTGTAAGCCTTCAGATGTTATCCAAATTTCCCGCAAATCGGTACACATGATCTCTATAGTCATGTGATCAAGAAGGATCTGTTAGATGTTTCATAGTCCATCCTGATTGACTAAAATTTGCATCTAAAGTTTGCAGGAGTGGCCCGTTTTGAACAAAATGCCGCAAATCATGAACGCAGCGTCCGATTGCAGTGAAACTTTGCTCTCAAATTTGCACTACGTTGAGGAACAAATGTCTGCCATTTTAACATTACCCTATTATAGCGCCACCTTGAGGCCAATTTTTGCAACAGTTTTCTTTTTTATATTACTCCTACAAATTCTGTCCAAACATCATGCAAACCGGTACCCATTGTCAAGTGGTCAAGATGGTTCCGTCCGATTTTTCATATTACATCCTGATTGCCGAATTCCGAACATTGCTGCCCCACAATAACCTACCTGACCTGGCGGAGACCTGTGCTCCGAGGAGCACTTTTTCTAGTTTACCACTGTATTTGTTATAGTTATGGTGTGAACACTGCCATCCATTTGACGTAAAACAATTTTTGAAACTATTTTTATAGTTATAGCAACGTGCGCAGCCAAACTATACGCAGACTTTTGAGTTATGTGCTCGAAATGCAAGTTTTGGAGAGTGACGTAATCGTATTGGCGCCAATGGTGTGTGTGTGTGTGTGTGTGTGCGTGTGCGTGTGCGTGTGCGTGTGCGTGTGTGCGTGTGTGTGTGTGTGTGTGTGTGTGTGTGTGTGTGTGAAAAATGGCCTTCGTCACTGACTGCATGTGTTAATGGTCAATGCCTGTGTGCATTTTCAGATCAATTTCTCAACACACTGAGGAGAACCATGCGGAACAGAGTGACGGACAGAGTTTCCTTATTTATATGGATATAGGATAGTGCTCAGTGTGAACGGCCCTTAAGGGTGTGACCCATTCATTTTGACTGTGGTAGCCATGTCTTCCTTGGTTGGTGAAACATGAAAAAGAAAAGTACTCAAAAAAGCTTCCAGCTATTTCATGTACTTCAGTAAAATCAGTCATTCTACTTTCACTCAAGTACCATCGATTTTTTTTGTCGCTTTTGAAGTACTGTACTCTTCTACTTTTGAGAAAGGCAAGAATTACAGAGTAGCCGACAGTTATGCTGTTATGACACAATCAGGAAAGGATTCTATTTAAGTTTGCTATGAATCAATTTTCCACTTTGGAGAGCATCAATGAATGGGAGAGGGATTGGTTGGTTGGATGTATTCATATTGAAATGGGTACAGGCAGGATTCTGCAGTGGCCCTTTCACGGTGTAGCCTTCAAAAGGTCTCATTTTGTACTTTTACTTATCAACATAAGCAATCTCACATCTATTTGAGTCATATTTATTACCTCCGCCTAGGAGGTCCATATGTCTGACAGTAAATTAACTTGAGAGCAGATGGCTGGATTTTCATGCAACTTTGTGAGAAATAGGGTGCAACAGTTAATCGAATTAATCGATTAATAATCTATCCCTATTTTGAGAATAATCAGTCTGCTGCCCTGAAATGACTAATGTTTGGGTCGCAACGGTCAAGGTCTGTCTGTGAACAAAATTACTTGAGAATGGATTGCTGGATTTTCAGTAAACTAGATAGGAATGAGCAGTAGGCTAGATTGATTAACTTGTGAGTCAAACAGGTCAAAGTCAGTCAAGGTCAGAACTGAGAAGGCATCTGCGGATTTTCATGAAATGGTGAGAATGGGGTGCCTGGTAGCTTAAGACAGTTAGTGTACCGTCTACACGCTCACAGTGCTTTGCAAAACGACACGGAGTGAGCTTGTAGTTCTGCTATTTTCTTTATTTAGATTTTTTTTTAAATATTGGCCTTATAATTGTGTCCAAAAATAGGGACGCTAGGATGAAAAACACAGATAAATGTTTTGAAAGTGAAAGGGAGAGTGAAGAGAGAGAAAGGGAGAGTGGAGAGACAGAGAAAGGGAGACAGAGGAGTAGTGTGAGCCATGTGGGCCTATTGAAGAAAAGAGAGTTTAAGAGGGAGAGAAATGGAGACAGAGAGAAAAGAGAGACAGCCAGACAGACAGACACAGAGAGAGAGAGACAGAGAAAAACAGACAGAGACACAAACTGCGTTTCCATAAAACGTTTCAAATTTTGCCCGTTTCCATCCATCCACTGATAAAATGCGATTCTTAGGAGATAGTTCATGAAATAAGCACTAGGTGGCCAGTCAAGTGAGACACAAATTATTGGACAGTATCTATTACTTTTTTTACATTCTTTTAGGCTATACAAAAATCCTCTATTTGTGCAGAGGCTGTCTTTCAATCAGGCTGTCTGGTAATAGTACTAGGCCTTCATGAAAGAGAAAGTTGCAGACATGCTTGAATTGGGTCGGACTTGGTATTCACCAGTGGCCTACTGTCTGCGGTACAGTACCAGTTCTGCCATATTTTGCTCACCTGAGCACCCAAATGTAATACTTATAAGTGTCTCCATTTTGCAAGTAAATAGGATACAATTCAATATATATTGTGGGTTAATAAATCGGCCTACATATTAAAGAGGTTATTTCAACCGGCGATCTTTCACTCGCGTGTATGCGCACGTACGTGTGACATTGCCATTTTATAACTCTCTGGACGTAACGCTCCACTAGTAAAATAATCCACAGTAGGCTCCACCACTGCTTATAATGCTACTTAATGCGGGGATAACGTAGACACCGCTGGGTGAAACGCCACAGAACTTGTTACCATTGGTCAGGACCTTGACTGAAAATAAACCCTGCATAAATTATCATCTATATTTGGACCACCCGAAATATGAATGTATTATTTATTTAATATATTGAATTTTCAAGTGTTTCCATTCAGGGATTTAAGCGCGAAATGAGCAAAAAACAGCTTGATGGAAACTTAGTTTGTGACAGAGAGAGAGAGAGAAACAGAGAGAGACAGAGACAGAGAGAGAGTGAGAAAGAGAGAGAGAGAAAGAGAGAAACAGAGAGAGACAGAGACAGAGAGAGAGTGAGAAAGAGAGAGAGAAAGAGACAGAGAGAGAGAGAGAGAGAGATTAGCAGTGGTAACACAGCATGATGAGTTACAGTATTTTCGATCGTCAACCGTCTCTGGTGGCTGCAGATCGAGCATCACTCTTCTCTTCCCCTGCCCTGCCCTGCTTCTTTCACCAGACTATCCGTTCTGTCTCATCTCCTCCTTTGTGAGAAGTTTTATGTTTCTTCTCTGGGAAGCCATTTCTCCATCCTACTTGTCTTGTTGCACCAGAGTCCCTCCTTTGTGGACGTCCTCTGGGAGCCAAAGCCCACCCATCCCCACCCCCCCACCTCACCCTCCCCTTTTTCCTTTTCTCCTGGGCCGTGGAAGCTACTTTTACTGACCGGGAACGCATCGGTGTCATTTTAAGATTTCTTTGGCTATTCAATAATAGCAGATATACAAGCTCGTTTGTGCAAATCTTTGAATATTTATGTTTTAAAAGTGAACATTTTTAACTCAAATCTTTGCTTCTGGGGATTCCACAAAATAATGTCTTCTAAATCCTAACATTTTTTTATTTATTTTTAACTTGTTGCTATAATATCAGTGGTTCTCAAACCTTTTTCATGTCAAGGACCCCCAAAATGATATGCATTTGTATGTGCCCCCCCCCCCCGCCCATCAGTATTGATAAATTGTCATACTGTACTCAAGTAAAGTCAAAGTACCTAACAAAAATATACATATAAGTGCAGTGCTTGAGCAAATGTACTTAGTTCCCTTCCACAAATGGAAAGAAGAAAAGAAAACACGATGCAGAAGGCAAGCGATCAGCGCTGCATCAGCACCAGGCCTCTCTCCTCTCCTGAGGATAATAGAACAGCGAGATAATTCACCACCGACCAACGGCTAATGGAAGGTACCAGAGACAAGGGCTGGAAAGACGGAGTGCTGAGACATTGCAGGTCACGGCCTGTCTAGGGCTGTTATTACATTTTACCTGACGATTAATTGTCACTCAAATAATTGCGATTAACGATTAAATTGTGTTTCTGTCGTTTAACACTGGAACATATAAATGAAAATTACATTTCTGTTTGGCTTTTAGGATTTGAAGTTGCACAGGGAGAATATGACATATGATCTAAATATACAAAGAATATAGACATATTTAATAACAAAAAAAAACACCAATACTAATATTGGAAACAGCCGATCTACGTGCGACCGACGCATTGTGAGCTTGTAGATCTGCTGTTTCAAACATTTTTTGAAAATGTTTGAAAATAAACATTTTTCAACATGGAAACGATGATGACGATTATGCAAAAATAATTGTGATTATCTCGAATTATTGTGATTAGACGATTATGTAATAGTAATGACAGGCCTAGGTCAGTCATTACAGGGAGAGACCACTATGGTTTTCAACGTTATCTATTATTGCCAATGTTATGCTTTATTTCAAAAAGATACAGTGAACAGAGAGACAGGAAAGGCAGGAGAGAGAGAGAGGAGAGGGGGGACGAAATGCAGTATAATGTGCCTTGGGTCGGATTCAAACCTGGGTCAGCTGAAGGAAGGACTATTGCCTTATTTATATGGTATGTGCTCTTACTCCGTGATTAGGGTGACAGCAATTCAGGACATCCCGAATTGGAAACTCCTCAAAGAACCCAGAGGGTCCCTAGACCCCAATTTGAGAACCATTGCTCTAAACATTGGGCTGGTGCCAACTTCTTAAAGACAAAAACCATCCCCTGCAATTGATGAAAAAACATTATAATAATAATTCTCTGAGACATATAGAGGTAGTTTGTCTTAGAACCCCGAGCCTCCCCTTTAGCTAAAGCCAACATGATATATCAACTAATTACGGTGAGAAATAAAAGCCGTCATGCTGGATACACAATGATGATGAATCCTTACTTCCATAAATAACTTGCACCTTTTTCAATAAAATTAGCTTTGTGTCAGCACCATTTCCTGCAGTGTCATGCATCTCTCATCGCTCAACAGGTGCATTTCTCTCTCTCTCTCTCTCTCTCTCTCTCTCTCTCTCTCTCTCTCTCTCTCTCTCTCTCTCTCTCTCTCTCTCTCTCTCTCTCTCTCCCCCCCCCCCCCCCCCCCCACACACTCCAGGGTGGAGGATGGTCAGCCTGCCAAGGTACGCAGCAAGAACTGCCCTTGAGCACAGCCAATCAAATCATGAGTTTGAGCACAACCATCACGAGCCGTCAAGAATTGAAACATTCAGAAGACCATCTGGTATAGAAACCCAATCGCCAGGTTGGCGGCTCAGCCAGTTAGTGCACGGACCATATACTGTATATTCCTTTTGTTAGACATTGTTGGACCCAAGTTTGAATCCGACTCCTGTCATGTCACAAGTTTGCATTTTATGTTTCTACAAACCATGGATACGTTGAGTCATGACTAAAAGCTACTGTTGATTAACGTCTTAGCGATTATTCTATCAATAACTTTTTAAATGAATCTAATAATCCAGAAGCATCTTTTTAAATTTCATTTATTATTTAGTAATCGTATTATCTACTAATCGGCCCCCCAAAATCTTTGAATATATTGTTTTTTTTAATTAACCACATACTAACTAGGGTGACCTGACATCCCGGTTTGGCCGGCATTGTCCCGGTTTCAAACTGCGTGTCCCGATTCAGAAATACAGTATCTCTAAAACACTAATATGTCCCGGTTTTCAACATTGCATGCATTAGACGTTTATCATGTTCTGTTCATGTAAACATGCTCACTTAACTAATCAGAAAACATGAACTGCATGTCTGAATTCAACACTTTGGCTGATGTTTGTCAACCAGTCGTTGCCTGTATATATGCAACACCTATGGTGCGTATACCGGTACATGTGCGTGTGCATGAACTTGCATAAATGGCCGCACACGTGCACGATGAACGTACACATTGATTTAAGGGTCCCGGTTTGAGGGGCTGAAAGTTTGGTCATCCTAACTTAGACCCTATTTCATCTGCTTGTTGTACAACAGTGTCATGCTAAAGTTGCAAAAATAGCCAACCTACAAGCTCACAACACGTCACAACACGTTGTGAGCTTATAGACCTGCTTATTTTGGTATTTTGGAAAATAGATTATTTTATTCAAATACTTTTTTAGCTCTTTTAGCCTCAACGTTTCTGAACAATGCAGACCAGGTTGACTAAAACAAATATATTTGGAGAACAAGGCAGGCATGCCATAGACACACATAGAGAGAATAAGCCGGATAATGATGCTTAGACAACATAATAAAAGAACATGACTTGACAATGATTTATATCTCAAACGCTCTCATAAAACCACAGGCTACTGAATGAGTATGCATGCACGTATAGCACACACTCACCACACACACATCAACACATAGACCTCCACTGCCCCTCCTCCTACATAAATGCACACAAGCTAGGGAAAACATATATAAAAAAAGAATTAAAAAACAGTATATCCATATTTCACCATAAAACGAACCCTTTTTATTTGTTTTCATAAACAACAGAAACAAAACTAGACTAGACGGTCTACAAGCTCACAACCTCCATTTGCTGAAAAGCAACTGTTTTGGACATACAAGGTTTCCACCCGACAGTGACGGTATTCACAGTGAAGCAGCAGAGCTACCATCGCAGCGAATGTGATGACAGGTCTAAACTAATCACACCATCCACCACAACAGAAACAGTGCTTGTGTCAAAGAGGAGCAGCACAGAGGGAACCTCTGACCAGCGGGGGAAGACATTGTTAGCAGGACAGTCCAGGGGTCTTTCCCCAGAGTTTACAGAATAGCACTGGGCCATGCCCCCAAAGTCAAAGAAACAAAAGCTGCTTTACTGCTACGTTTGAAAAATAAAAGTCCAGAGATAGTGTTTTTTGTTGTGTATTTATACAGGCTTGTATCGCCTGTACATAGTCTATTTTGTTGATGTCAGTAGAGATGTAAGTAAGAACACTGTGCTTCCATGCAACCAAGCACTAAATCCCATGTACATACAGTATACTTTGTTGACCAGGATCCCCCAGGAGTCTGTACTTGGCCCTCTTTTTTTTCCTACACAAGCTCAAATGAGCTGGCATATCAAATGTTGATATCTATTTTGACATGTCCACCCAGAACAGGGACGCAAGGAAAACCTGGTTAAACTGATCATGAAAAATCGTTGAAGATTATTAGATTAAACACAAAACCAGTAATCGATAGAATAATCACTAACAAAATAATGAATAGTTTCAGTCCTAGTTTAAGTCCCCTTCCCCACATGCGAACACTGCCAACTGTGTTTGTTGGAGTGCCGAGGCACAGCATCCAACACTCGAACCCGGGTCTCTGCGGTGGTGGATGAGTGCTCTCTACACCTGCGATTCCCAACCTGTGGGCTTGGGCCCACATGTGAACCATGAGGATATTGCAAGTGGGCCCCAAATAATTGTCAAACTACATGAAAGTGGGCCCTGGTCAAGAAAAGGTTGAGAACTACTGCTCTACGCCCCCGGCCTGGGCCGCCTGGTTTCACACAAATTTTGCTAGGGTTTGCTTAAAGTAACCACAAAATGTGCACATTTTGTGGTTACCTCCCTGCGAGGGATGTACAGATACAGAACACACAGTTATTTGTGGATTCTCGGGTAAAAGGTTGTGGCGGTTTCTGCCTGGCTGGACAGTAACAGTCCAAACACAGAGGAAACAGTACAAGGGTAAAGTGTGTGTGTGTGTGTGTGTGTGTGTGTGTGTGTGTGTGTGTGTGTGTGTGTGTGTGTGTGTGTGTGTGTGTGTGTGTGTGTGTGTGTGTGTGTGTGTGTGTGTGTGTGTGTGTGTGTGTGTGTGTGTGTCTGTTACTGTACTTTTATGAGGTAAAGTAAAAAGTAAAGTAAAATTTGAGAAATAGACAATATGAGGACAATTTACCTGGTCCTCATAAGATAAGAGATTGTTTTCATGGACAAAAAGTGTGTGGAGTTACAGTAGGCATGCATTTCCAACTTGCATCGTTCCTAACTTGCATCGTTCCCAACATGCGTGGTCCCCAAGTAGGCCAAAGGACACCGGTCTAGCATTAATACAAACGTGTGTGCGTGCGTGCATAGATTTCTCTCAGACCCACTTCTCTTGCAATCCCTCTTTCTCTCTCTGCCAATTCTCTATCCCTCCTTTCTCCTCCTCTCCCCGTCTCTCTCATCCTCTATCTAGTATCTATCTCTCCCTCCCTCCTTTTTCCCCTTCTCCCTCTCCCGTCCCAGAAACTCCTAATGCACGTGATGCAGCAACAATGGAGATGAATGTACACAGGCATGTGTGAACAAGATATCACTAAAAGAGACAGAGGGAGAGAGTAACTAACAGTGTTTGTTTTTTCGCGGGGGGGGGGGGGGGGGGGGCCTGGGGGGCAACTCACTACAGACACCAAGCACCATGGGATTATGCATGTGCACGCACAGTCGCTCACACAAACACACGCAACGCACATGCGCACGCACGATTGCCCACATGCGGTATAGGCCTATAGAGCATCGAAGTCTGACATCACTGCCACTAGAGGGCGCTATCCCCCTGGGTCATAGCGTTATTTTTTTGTATTGGATTTCCCATAGGGGAATCTTAGATATTTTATAATCTCGATATTTACTCGAGACCCATAAAAATTGGTCTGCGACCCAAAGATGGGTCCCGAGCCGACCCACTGTTTGGGAAACAGCTCTATAGTACTTCACATTGTATTGTTTACCCAAACATCTGAGTAGAGAAAGCAGTGAATAAAATGAAAAGGGGCCTGAATTATGGGGGCTTTGTTCTTGCAAAATGTGACCTTATAACTCATTTATTTTCTCTCACATGTGAGGAAGACTTCCATAGTGTAGCTCCCAGAGATCCATGAGGAGTTGCTGGTCTGTAACTCTGACAATGTACAAATGATGGAACCAAATGGACCCATAAGAGTAACTCTCAGAGTTAGGATTGTATAATGCAATTTAGATTGGGGTCCCATAGATGGTATCTCTGGGACCCCAATGGTATAAACTGAAGGGGGTCTTTGGCCTCAAGCATATCAAACGGTGTGGTTCTAGAACCTTAAAAAGGTTCTAGAACCACTTGTGTGCACTACAGTAGGACTCTAACTGAACAAGAAATCTTTGACAGGAGGACCCACACCCTCAGAAAAGCAAGTTTATAGCTGGATACAACTGAACATGATATATTTCTACTGAACACAATAAACACCTGTTGAATTAAAAAAATGTATAGCTAAATGACAATAAAACACAAGGTTCAATTCTCGATTTAGTTTGGTGTCCACGTTAATTACAAAGCCATTATTCTTCTAAAAAAAACTCAGGACTAGTCAGGACAGTGTCAAGGTGCAGGGCAACGTCACACTCTCTCTCTCTCACACCAGGTGGGCACAAATGGACCCCTCCATGACTGAACTCGAGAGTGTACCAATGGAAAGGGACCCCAGGATCCATTTATACACTCTCAGAGTTATGGGCGTAGTTGAAATTAAAAAGTTTGATAACCACTGACTGAACAGTGACTGAGTAGGCATATACGTGCATGTTGTTAATGATAATGATTAGCGTTCCATTCACGTAGGCTACAAACTCCGTGCTGGTGTTAGCCTAATTAGTATCATTGGTAACACAGTGTTCACCTTATTACTTTAAGTCAACATGTTCTGCCTTGAAAAAAGTCTATATTAAATCAAATAATATAATCAAAACCAGCTTTAAAAGCGAAAGTTCAATTTCTTACCTTTCATCTTCTTCCTTGTAATGTCCTCCAATTAATACTACAGCAGTTTCACGCCGTCTGAAGCCCAATGACTCAGGTATATCTTTTATATACTTAATTCAAAAGCTCATTATAAAATTAATAGAAGCCTACGACTGTTGAACCATGAATGCACAACGCGTTGCTCGAGTCAAGTGACGTTTTTGCCTCCATCCATGACATCCATCCAGTGTTTTTGAAGAGAATGTTGACATGAAAAGGAATATTTTACATAAAAATCCTTGATGTTTTTCCCCCTTTCATTTCGAAAGAACTGCGTCACGTTTCTACATCAAACAACAACCTGGCTGAACTGAAGCGGAAGCCAGGTTCAGCCAGGTTTACACTTCGTCGCACGACGGTGTTGCGACCCGAAAACAGCAGATCTACAAGCCCACAGCATGTCGCGGATACACACGCTGTGGGCTTGTAGGTTTGATATTTTCGGCGCTAACTGACCGCTCGAGCGTCACATCGTTTGAAGATGTCCGCCACAAACAGTCGGCTACAATCTGATTGGACGAACAGTTAAACAGCACGTGACGTCTCAGATTATAACGTAGATCTAATGAAAAAAATAGAAAATAGCCTACGAAAGTACGAATTCGGATATTCTGGGCTTCTTTGCCATTTTTTATTCATGTAGCCTATTATACATTTATTTTACATAATATTTTATATTTAAAAGTTTTTGCAGTGCTCAAGCGTGTATGTTGTAATAAAGGGATACATTAATTATTAAAATGTTAAGCAGCAGTAGTGGATAGTAACGAAGTAGGCTACGTTTAGTATAAAGCCTACTGTACCTTTTTGAGTATCTGTACTTCATTGGCTATTTGTATTTTTGGATACAACAAACAAATACTGAACAAATAGCTATATAAGCCTACTGAACATTTTGAAATGGGAATTCTCCATATAGGCTATAGCCTAAGTACAAATATGAATACAGGCCTTTTTCTTAACTGAATATTTTTACATTGTGATATTGCTATTTAATTGATATAAATAAGAAATCTCAGTACTTTTCCAAATTTCTAAGTAGGCCTACTGGATTGGATGCAGCTAACCTGACAGGCTGCTGGCTTCATCCAGATGAATCCTGTTACCAAGGGACCAACAGTTGTACGCAATAGTTTCCATCACCTTCACCTGAGCAGGGTGTGTGTGTGTGTGTGTGTGTGTGTGTGTGTGTGTGTGTGTGTGTGTGTGTGTGTGTGTGTGTGTGTGTGTGTGTGTGTGTGTGTGTGTGTGGCGTGTGCGTGTGTGCGTGTGTGAATGAGGCCAGGTTGTAACTCCATAGCCCTCGGCTAGCTGTCAATGAGAAAATGGGGCTGAATGGGGACACAGACACGCCATGTGTTCACCTGTGCTGCTTTGCACACACACACACACACACACACACACACACACACACACACACACACACACACACACACACACACACACACACACACACACACACACACACACACACACACACACACACACACACACACACACACATGCAAATACACGCAGACACCCTTCCCGAGGGCTGAGGTTACAGTGGCCCATTTACATGGTAGATTAGGTCACAATTATTGGCAGGGGATGGTGGTGGAGGAGAGGTTGAGCACACCTTCTTCCCTGGTAGACACAGAAAGAACACATGTTCGTGTGTCTGCTTTGGACCTCAACATCACTGCTTCTCAAAGTGGGGTCCTTGACCTTGAGGTAGTTCCAGCGGGTCCCCAGCAAAAGTAGTTAATATAGCATCACAATCAGTTTAACCACTTTAACCCAGGCTGTACATCGGCTATTTGATAATAGCCGATCTACAAGCTCTTGTTTTCCAAAAATCTTGAAATGTTTTTACAAATTTGGAATATTTTAAATACATTTTAACACAAATCTTGGATTGGGGTCCCTGACACAAACAATTTTCAGATGGGGGTCTGCAGCCAAGCGCTTAACAATTTCGGGGTCCTTGACATGAAAAGGTTTGAGAACCATGATTGATTTTTATTTCTTATAATTGATTTGTTCGATTAACTGTTGCACCCCTAGACGCTAGGTCATCAGTAATGCAGATTTAAAGTGTCCCTCCACTAACCCCCCCTCCCTCTCCACTGCTGATCTCGATGCCCCATTTCATTACATTTTTGGCTGGACTATAAGGCTGTGTCCACTGTCTACCAAAGCATTTTCTTCCCAACCGAAAACGCAAGGCGCTCTTATAAAACGCTCATCCAGATGCCCAAAGTTGAGAATATTCCTTCTCTTTGTGAGAGAAAACGGCTCAGAATAGACGGTCAGCACCTCATCATGATGCTGGTGTTGCCAGTGTAAATAGTGCTCCCATAGAAAACTATTCAAAACAAAAAAAAAATCCTATAAACACTATTGACTAATGAACTTACAGTTGGCTATTGGTCGGCTGGGTGGCCTAACAACAAAATAACAAATCGCAAAGCAAGACCCCTGAGGGACCCAGGTCAATGAGGTATATAGAGTTTAAGTGGTTAATGCCTTGACCGGTCCTCTTTCGAAGTGCCTCACCTAACGTTCATTCCATTCCCTTGTGCTCATCACATAGACAGCAATCTGGGAACCCATTTGTTGTTTTTGTTGTTGTTGTTGTTGTTTTTTTTTACCTCTGAAGGCAAGCTTAACTTGTTTCAATGACTGAATAACAGTACAATAAGGCTTGGCTTTGCCACCTTTATGCAAATCAGTTTGCATCCTGCTCAAGGGCCAGGCCCCTAGGAGAGCTCCTATTCAACTAAACAACAATCCTGCATGCTGACAGATTCTCATTGCAAATTGAAAATGTGTCTTGAAAGATTACATGGTCACAATAGACCTACATTTCAGCATCAGTTCATTCATTAACTGGGTTAACAGATCCTCTCTAATGCACCATTGTAATACAGTCCATGGTTGTTGTCACATCTTGGTTGTTTATCAAAACAAGTAGCAACCCCAAATCTATGAACTCAATGAATAGACTATTGTCAGGGCTGCCCACAGAAATAGCTGGTCCCTGAAAAGGTCCAGTGAATGGGCCCTCCACAAGCTATACTGTAATAATAAAAATGGTGTCTGCTATAGTTGTTGTTGGGGTGTTTGCCACATTTGCACATACCTGGCATGAGCTCTGCATTAACCATCCTAACAATCTCTCTCTGTCTCTGAGAAAGATTCAGTGATGGTGTGGTGTAAATGTCTAATGTGAAATAATCGTGTGGATTTTTCGTGTTGTTTATTCACATCGCTCCTGGTGTTGAATTACCTTTAAAGTGGTTAAACAGATTTTCATGATATACATATTTTTAAATCGCCCTCAAGGACCCCTAGTGGTCCTCGGACCCCAGTTTGAAAACCACTGGTTTAGATATCACTACATTTTCAGGTCATGTGGCAAGTTCTGTCTGTGTTACATCATAGTTGTTAACCCATCAGATTCTGTAACCTGCCCTCACTGGCCTCCAGTGGCGAACTTTTGACATAGCATAAAACATTTACAGAAACAATAAATAAAACATTTATTTTGTTTTAAAGGAGCATGTAAGTGAAAGGAAGCTAGATAGAGTGTAGGCGGGGTGTGTGTGTGTGTGTGTGTGTGTGTGTGTGTGTGTGTGTGTGTGTGTGTGTGTGTGTGTGTGTGTGTGTGTGTGTGTGTGTGTGTGTGTGTGTGTGTGTGTGTGTGTGTGTGTGTGTGTGTGCCTGTGCGTGCCTGCGCGTGTTGTGTGTGTGTGAGAAAGAGAGAGACAGAGAGGGAGAGAAAGAGAGAGTGGGAGAGAGAAAGAGAGCGAGAGAGAGAGAGAGAGAGAGAGAGAGAGATGGTTAACATTACATTAACCATAACATTTTGTACCTTTTATCTTTTTTCTTTTTAACAATACAATTAACATTATTGATGATAAAAAACGAATTTTAACTTAATTGAAATTGAAAAAATTATACACTGAAATAAAATAAAAAAACGAATGAAAAAGACAAAACTATAATAACCTTGGAGAAAACCTTGCAGATTCACAGAGATACGAGCCTCTCCCAACGAGCATCTGCCCATGCAGCATTGAAGGATGATGCTGACCTTGAGAGCCTCATCACCAACTTCTTCACCCAGGAGGCAGCCAGTGACAGGACGGACTACTGTAGGGACTTTCTGTCCAAGACAGATGCACTAATGCACAAAGTGCACGCAGTCCATATCTTTTTCTTTTCTTCTTTTTCCCCCTTTTTTTTTTACTGCAACTGGTACAAGTATATGTCAGCTCTCTGTGTGTCATGCTGCCATGGATGGTAGCGTACGACAACAATGGTATTAGGAGGTGGCTGCCTGACTTCATGGGCAATACCATGACACGTTATGATGAATAGCTGGCCTTGATGTGGAAAAGGTTGAGAACACTACAAACAGTGTGCATTCACAGCACATTCCGTACAGTATAACTACAGTACAATTAAACTGTGTTCCCCGTAGTTCTCGCATTAAAAAGTGGAGGGGCGAGAAACAGCACAATAGCCATAGTTCATGTAGGAATAATAATTTACATAAATAACGTTTCACTAAAAAAAATGTCAATTTCAATAATGTACCATGGTATAATCAGTCAGTCAGTCAGTCAGTCAGTCAGTCAGTCTCAACACTCAATAGGCCTACAGCAGCCCTGTGATTTTACACAGTAATATCTGGAGTGGAGTATCCATTTTCCCACACATAATTAAATGAACACTCTAGCCTAGATTTAGCTGTGAACGAGGAGCCATATCACCATTTTGATTGTTTTCCACATCCATACTCTCAAATGTCAATGTCTAACCCCGCACAGCAGCACATTAATTACACTCCATCCATTTTCTTTCTGTTTGTTTTTGGATCTATGTACAGTACTGTAGTTCAGCAACACTGTTGCCCTTCTGTGAGGGCTTAACCACTTTAAGCCCTATTTTGTAATTCATCGTATGATGGTGTCACGTGGCGAAAGTAGACAATCTACAAGCTCTTGCACAGTGTGAGCTTGTAGATCTGCTATTTTCACTCTATAATGTAATTACCCAAATAGGGACGGCAAGTTGAAAGTGGTTAAGAGGAGTCGCTGTTGGGTGGAAACCTCATACGTCCAAAACTGTTACTTTTCAGGATTTTCAGGAAAAAGCAAAAGCAGCAGATCTACAAGCTCAAAACGTGCCACTTCACGCAGCGTTTCAAGCTTGTGGATCTGCTACTTTTGATGCTTTTGTGTGACGCTGTAGTATGATCAAGAACAGCATTAATTTACAAAAAAACACAAAAGGTTCGAATAATGGAGATAGGAGGTTTCTGCCCGACAGCAACGATATGCATCATCTGTATTGAAATTTTCCAATCTCCCATTGCCTGTGCACAGAGGAATCAGGTGCCATTAAACTACGGCTCATAGATTTTTGTACTTCTCCCAACAGCCCGGTGAGCTCCAAATGACCTATAGATCTGAGAACGAATACTGTTCAGTTGTCATGAGGATAAGCTTATAACATATTGATGGTTTATCTATTGTGCTAAAATGTCAAATGGAACAGGATGTGTGCCTGTATGTAACAGGCACACATAGTAACTACAAATCGGGCATCCTGATTAAGTATTGTAACTTGAGAGGAGGTTAAAGTAAATGACATATGTCAGGAGCCTATCTCTGTTTTCCGTAGGCTTGAGTCAGCTTGATGTTCAAGTACACCCCCTGGACATGATGCTAGTATGTCACAGGGACTTACTGTACCCCCAAACTCAGCAACCTCGATGCTGAGTGCTAAGCCTCTGGGCACCGTTTTTTAATAGTCTTTGGTATGACTCAGCTGAGGATTGAACCTCGTTTCAGGTTGGATACTCTGGCCACTGAGCTCGTAAACACTGTATAGTGTATGGTCGATATGTACAGTACAGGGCTACATCAGGTCAATTATATGCTGATGCCAGCTGGCAGAAAGGAAACTGTGGAATTTCCATGTGAAGTGCATTATTAAGGCCAAAAGCCTCAAAAGTTGCTGTGATCGGTTGAACACGTGCAAGGGAAAGCTGGTTTTGGTTCACGTGATAAGCTATTCTCTACGCCAGCGGTTCCCAACCTTTTCTGGATGAGGGCCCACTTGAAAATCTTGAAAGAGTTCGTGGCCCACCCGTCTGACCATTTAACACGGCAGTCAAGGGGTCAGATGGGTGGGCTGTGTGCATTTTCAGAGCATATCGATTGTGTTCCTGCCTTGGATCGATAGAACCTAAGTAGTACTTGAAGTTCTTATTTCTCGATATCAACACGAAAACTGATGAATGAAGGACATTTTCTATATTATTTTTGCAACATTAATGTCATATCATTGTTAAGATCTTAGAGTTTTGCCAATAATTTGGGGGCCCACTTGCAATATCCTCACGGCCCACCACGGGAACTGCTGACCTATTCACTCCACCGTCACTTGTTGACGCGTGAGGCCATGGGCTGCCTGGCGGCTCACTCAGGGGAGCCTCACGAGCCTCAAGGCCAGTCAGTGCCTGTGCCTTTTACTTGAATCTCAAGCGATTAGTCATGCATTTGTTGTGTTATCTATCTTGTATATTATGTATGAACCAAAACAAGTGCTACCCCCCAAAAAACATATGTGGCTTCAGCATTGGTATACACACATTTTGAAAAGGTATTCAGTCAATATAGTTCTCTTTACATTAATTGACAGTACCTAATTAATACAGACTGAGACATAACAGTGAGTATGGGATGGTGCCAATGACTCATTGCCATCATAATTGCAAATTGACTTACACCATGTTACTGTATATGCATATTGTCTGTTGTTGCTTTCTTTTGAACCAGAAAACATAACTTGTGAAGGTTCGCTATTGTAGATATTTAGTGCATATCGTTGCTGTCAGGCAGAAACCTTGTAGCCTATCTCCATTTGAACTTTGTTTTTTCATAAATGAATGCCCTATACGGATGTATAGGATTTTCTACAAGTCAGCTATTTTCACTGGATTAGAAAAATCCAGTGAAAGGGGTAAAGCCCGTCTGTGGGTTTTATAAATATTTTACCAATGAAAAGTATTAACAAGAGCTTGTGAATAAATAATAAATACACTGGATCCATTTTTTTTTGTTTACCCATTTCCTGAAAAGTAACAGTTTTGGACATACAAGGTTTCCACCTGACAGCAACGATGAATAATGCAGAATTGGAGCATCTGATCTGTGCTGCAAGTGAAACACACTTGATCCTGATCCAGGCCTGTGGAACCTTACCGGAACAAAGCCTGTGTTGGAGCACCCTCTGTTGGCATAAGCCGGTATTGCGAGTCAAACCAACCTTGTCCAGAGGCCATTATAAAACCATAAACATGATTTACTATATGGGGAGAAGGCTATGGCATTCTTCATTTTAATGATTCAATTTGCTAATACTTCATGTTACTGTACAAAGCAAACATCTATAAAAAATTATGTTTCACAATGATGCAGAATACAGGCCATTTAGATTTGAAATGTAGTGATTTATTTCATGCTACTGCAGTACCTTTTGAGATAGATCAATATCAACTTAGCAAATAAGGATAAATACAGCAAAAATCAATAATGAAATAATAATTATAATAATAATGCACTTGTCGAAGAAAAGTAAGAACTCAAGTTAGAAAAGAGATATTAAAAGACATTATTCCATTATACAGCAGTATGACTATAATAGGTCAACAACCTCAGCACTTGGATAGACTAGTCATTCTGTCCAGATAGTGTGACATTGATTCAGTTGTGTTTGAACCGGGTCAAATTGCCTGCATGGAGAGGCAAACCAGAGTTACATTCATGGTTTTTGTTTGGTTGTGGTCATGGTGATGAATGATATGTTCTTTAGGTAGTACAGTAGGACCATCAGTAGTTTAAGCACAAACATGTAAAGATAATTAGCAGTAGGCGTGGATCCATTTTGACCGTCCGTTGACATGAAACGACAGCATAATGACGTTGGTATTCCATGCAACCCCCTGGGCAGCATGTTCTTGATTCCCCCCCACCTTTTCACAACATAAATGAATTATAACCATAATATATTGACTATATAAATATGACAATACTGTAAATTCCATAGGATTTTCCATAGTTTTTTTTTGGATTGCATACATGTCTAAAATTCTGTCACCGTGATATACAAGACTAGATAATCTCTCCACTAAGATCTGATGTGTACATTTTGATTTTCCCCAAACAAACTGATTGTTTTCGGGTGTTTGGTTAATCTCCAACTAGGCCCGTTAAGGTACAAAGTGAACACGCACGTCCAAGACATTTGGAACTTCAATGACACTCAGTCAAACTGTTTAAGGGGCAGTGGTCCAGAAATACATTTTTTTTTTCCATTTAGGTCAAATAGACTCACCTTTAAAAAAAAACACGTGAACCCTATATCGTCGCTGTCGGGTGGAAACCTCAACCTTAAAAAATTGCAATAGACAGATCTACAAGTTCAAAACGCATCGCTTCGAGCTTCTGGATCTGCAACTTTTGACTCTTTTGTGTGACGCTGTAGTGTGATCAAGAAGGGCATTAATTACGAAAAAACATAAAAGTTAGAATATGGAGGTTTCTGCATCGACAGCAACGATATGCTTCAGCAAATCTCTTCACTGAAAATAGCCCATCTACAAGCTCACGGCGCGTTGTGAGCTCATAGATTGGCTATTTTCGCCAAATGCTCGCCTGTTATTTATGACGTGCCCAGAATAGGGACGTTAGGGTTCCAGTGGTTACAACATGCTGGAAAAAAAGAAAAGAAAAGTAAACACACCATCCTGTCTGAGACTTGGAACAGATCCATAAACATCCCTCCTGAAGAGGATTCATCATTCTGTACCAACTTGCACATCATGCTTTGGTTTTTGAAAATTTGAACTTTGACTGAACACACACATTCACACACACACACACACACACACACACACACACACACACACACACACACACACACACACACACACACACACACACACACACACACACACACACACACCACAAGATTCTTAATTCAGTAGTAAGCACCCTAGCTTTTTAGAACCATAATCAAAGTGCCAGTATTGACCTACATACAACCACCCCATTGCACCAAGCTATTGACTAAGCTGCATTTATACATGTAGGGAGGGATAATAAATTCTATACAGTAAACTTGTGGCCTGTTACCAGCCAGCCATACAGACAACTTCAGTCGGCGGTCACGGTGAATCCATCCGTTTTCCACTATTAATGCTTCAGTTCAAAAGAGGTACAAAATGGGACATTTTAGAGTGATGCTACCAGCTGTGCTGGTGGCTGTGTGGTCTTCTAATCAAGGACCTAAAGTGTGGGCAAGTATCTGATAGGGGTCCTCTTGTGGGTTCAAGTGGGAGGACAAGAGATAGAGAAAAAAAAAGTATGAGAGAGGTGGGATGAGAAAGACAAGAAGAGAGAAAAACAGAGATCAACAGTGACAGACCAACAGAGTGAGAGAGAGAGAGAGAGAGAGAGAGAGAGAGAGAGAACAGAGGAGAAAGGCAGATGTCCAATGCCACAGGAGGCCCATCTTCTCCTTACTGAAAATCACTTCAAAGCCTGTCCCTCTCCCCATCTATCTGATGTGTACATTTTGATTTTCCATCCATCCATCCATCCTTCTCTCCATGTACCATATATCCATCCATCTACGGCGCATTTCTCTCTCCATATACATCGATCCATCCATCATACATCTCTCCAAATACATATCCATCCATCTACCCATCCCTCTCTCCACATATATCAATCCATCCATCTATCACCATCCATCCATCCACCATACCCATCCCCCTCACAGTATCAATCCATTCACCCTATCCCTTTCTCTCCTGCATCCAGCCATCCCTCCATTCCCGCGTGAATGCCTCACATCTGGCTAGACCAGATAGGGCCCAGCAACTGCCTGACATGCACCACAGGCATGATTCACTGGGCAGTCTGCATCCTGCACACGTACTGTACACATGTACACAAGCACGCACGCACGCACACACACGCACACACACAGATGCTCATTAAAACAGACCAACCAAGCAGAGGAGAGGGTGGACAATTATCGGAGCCAGTCGAGTCTCTCGCAAATCGAATTTGAGTCACGCGAATGAGCCTTTCAACACAAACACACAGTTAAACATTTCGATTTTCGATTTACTAGCCTGTGCACGTAACCGCCAAAGTCAAGAACCATCAGTAACGCACTTTCGACAGTTGCTAAACGACGATGCCATCAAGGAACAGCCTCACCACATGAGCCAATTAACTACTTAAGCCATATTAAAAAAAGCTGATCTACAAGATGTCATGATGCAACACGTTGTGAACTTGTAGCTCTCTTTTGAAAAATCTAAATTACATGTCCAAAATGGGGACATCAGGGTGAAGTGGTAAACTAGCCCTAATCCTGTCTTAAAGAGTTCTATACCTTTCTGTTATTCAAACACATGCAATGTCTACTAAGTAAACAATGTGTGTGTTTGAAGTAGACTCTACTTGACATCTTCTAAAAAGATGTAAGCTGTTGGATAACAGCTTTATTTCTCCACAAAGTCAACAAAAAAAACATCTGTTCAGATTGTTTGTACAGTAGGTGAATGTATTTCCAAATGGCTTTCAAGGGCTCCCTTATGTCAAGATCTCTCTAGATGCAAAGGTCTGGACTTTTAGTTCAAGTACCCCCCAAAAATGGCAAAAACAAAATGTTAAAGATTTAAAAATAATAATAATTCATGACAGCAGTCGCAAATCTTTCATTAGTATTAGTAACTTTTTTCTGCTTAAATGACTGGCTTATATTAGGACATTGCCACACCTTTTCAATCGGCAAATATTTTGAAGGGATAAAAAAGGAAAAGCAATTATGCTGACCCCCGATCGGTTTGATGATCGAGAGAGATGAAGACTAGAACTTTAGGGTCGCGACACTGATTCCAAATGCGGGGGGCTCTTTCTCTCAAACCCTCGTGCGTAGCTCTTTGGTACATTCCGTCAAACGCGACGAAATGCTGAAATGCAGGACCGAGCAGGGCGGCGCCATCGAGATACGGGGGACGCCTCAACCCTTAGAAAAAATATGAAGTCATTTACATAGAAAAGAAACAACATTACAAATACCTGAGAAAGAGAATGAAAGAAAAGGAGTACAGTCAGGAGGACAGGGCCAAAATATAAAAAGGGAGGAATTCTGCATTCCAGGTGTTTTTCTTTAAACCGTTATGTGTAAAGACCCTTAGGGATGAGTCTACACCAACACATCAACCCACACTCCTTACCATGTCCTCTGAGGGCCTTGTTTCTAACATTTCTGTTCTTGTTTTTGCAGTGCCAGCTGAAAAGTCTGGTTAAAAACAACTTTGTCTTCGCGGCAACAGCTCATTGGCTTGCATGTCTGAGGTACAAAGATTGTTGGTGGTTATTATGTTGCCATACGTGACTGTTGTTCCTTCCATTGGGGGACAGGTAGTAAGTCAGCCTGTCATTAGTAGGATAATATGTGTAGTTCTTTTGTTTTGGTTTGAAGAGTCTGTGCAGCAGCATAGCTCCGTAGAATGAACGTTGTTAGCGTTTAGCCTCTAGAAGGAAAGATCAAGGAAGAGTGTCAGTGCATGGCCTGCAGTGTTCAGAGAACACGTACCTGTTAAGTCTTTAAGCCTCCGTCTCTCTGTCGCTGTGTCTCAAGTACAGTGTGTTTTAGAAGGCATGTTAAGTATATAAAACGATCACACACACACACACAGACACACACACACACACACACACTTCAAAGTTGCGGCACATCAGTAGAACTTGTCGTCGATGCGGAAGTGAGGCCTGGTGACGTCGTCGGGATTGAGGAAGACGGAGATGGACTTCCCCGGGTTCTCTGTGACCAGCTGCTGTAGCCGCTGTGCCAGCTTGTCCTCCGACGGCGAGATGATGCCGTTGGCCGGGTGGTGGCCGGGCGAGCCGTGGCCGTTGGTGCTCGCCCCCGCCGCCTCCTTTTTCAGCTGGCCGGCCTGCCGGGCCTGGTCCACGGCCGCGCGCAGGTGCTCGGCCGGATCCGAGCGCACGTGTGCCAGCTTCCTGGCGACCAGCAGCGCCTGGCTGTCCGTCAGGTGCTCCAGCATGTTGCACTGGGGCAGGAAGTAGTTGGGGCAGCTTTTGCCCAGGATGCAGTGGGCCAGGTCGTCCAGGAGACCCAGGAGGAGCCGGGCCGGGGTGTCGGAGTCGGGGCACGACAGGTAGTTGCCGGGCAGTCGGTCGCAGGCCCAGAAGAGCAGCGTGCGGAGGTGGTAGGGGCTGAGGCCGGTCCGCGGGCGGGCCAGGATTCGGGACAGCACGGCCTTGGCTGCCTGGAAGGCCTGGGCCATGGGGTAGGGGATGCACTTCTTCAGCTGAACCTGAGGTAGACGGAGAGATGAACAACACTGTTGGATTACAGAGGAACAGGAGGGAAGACGGGAGGAACATAGAAAGGTGCAAAGGAAGGGAAAATGGATTCAAGAATTCAATTAAGAAAATAAACAAATACACCTGGGGGTGCACACCCTGCTCGCACCAATATGTCTTGTCTCATTCTCTTGACCCAAATGTTAAACATCTCTTTGGAGCAGCCTACTGATCACTCTCAACATGTTTCAGTTGAGAGTGATCAGTTTGCACATGGGTTAGTTATTTGTTAGGAATAAAAAGATCGGTGCACCAGATTTAGCTGTAAGGTGATTTTCATCTGTAGTCCTCGACTTAAACACCAAAAATGATTACAACACAGTGGTTCCTAACCTTTTCTGTATCAGGGCCCAATCTTGAAAGCGTTCGTAGCCCACCACTGAACACGGCAGCTGCCCATCAGCTCAGATGGGAGGGCTTTTTTATGTGCGTACATTAAAGTTTATTTCAATCAATCAATCTATTGTGCTCCGGCTTGAATGAATGGAACCAACGTAGCATACTTTAATATCTTATTGGTACTACTATGAAAACACATTTTAAAGGTCTAAAATACGTTTTAATTTTTTTTTTATATTAACCCATTAAAACCGGGAAAGCATGAGTGTTATTTTAGATTTTTGCGTTGGCTATTCAAAAATAGCAGATATACAAGCTCACAGCGCGACACTTCGTGCCACGCTAGGAAAATCTTGAAAGTGTGATAACTACTGAGTTAGAAGTCATTTGTAGAATCGGCCTTAGGTCTTAATGGGTTCTAGTTATATGATAGTGTTTTGATAATTATTTGGGGGCCCAGTTGCAATACTGGTTGGGAATCACTACAATAACAAAAACACAACATAATGTAATAATAATCATAGTGTGGTGTGGCCTCACCTCGCTGCGTGAGAAGGCCAGTCTCCACTCCCTGTCGGGGCGTCCGCCCAGCGGGGAGCAGCAGGGAAGCAGGTAGAAGCCAGAGATGGCCTCCTCCTCTGTGATCTTGCCGTCCCAGAAGTGGTTTGCAGTGAGCCAGCCCTGGGCCACGGCCGGCCAGCCCCTGAAGGACACCACCGGCAGCAGGTCATACAGCACCCGGCTGGAGCCAGCCTGTAGGACAGACAGGGGACACCATGGGAAGACATCTGCACATCTCAAAAGAGTTCCATTCAACTCAATTCCACTTTTTGGCTTACAGCTAGGGATATTAGCCGGTAAAAATATCAGAATATGTTTTTCGGCTTATTGGTTAGTTAATATTCATTAACTCTCTCAGTGCCAAGCCACGAGTTATCCCGAGTTTTTTCTGAATGCCCTCAGTGCCAGAATGTTTAAAAAAAAAATAGTTTAACTTAACTGAAAAAGGCTGTATCTCGCTTCCTAAGCACTTTTTTTTTACTTAAAAAAAAAAAAAATGCTGGCACAGTATGAACTTATTATTTTTATTTCATTGGCACTGAGAGTTAATGTTATAAATATTTTTTATTAATTTGAACTGAATTCCAGCTATGTAGGCTGCCTACCGCATTTGAATTGCAAAGATTACGATGCAATTATTACCTACATAAGATGTATACTTTCTCTTTCTATGTGGGTCATCATAACAGTAGTTAAGCCTTAGGCTACGCTACGGCATTTAATTTAGAGTAGCCAATTATTATTTTTATCCCTTTTTATTCCCAGTATATTCATTATGCCAATTAATCCTCCCCACACATTCCTGTGTTTCTACTGCTATTAGCCAGTAGTACCCCTAGTGGCTCACCTGCCAGCGGAGAGCCCCCACAGGTTGGACGTAGTGTCTCCAACTCAAACCCCCCCCCCACTAACAGGTGCCACCACAACCAATAGGAGTTGCTAGCACAGCAACAAAGATCACCCTCGCGTCCTGGCTTCCCTCGCCCAAAAACGGATAATTGTGTACGTATAGACGCACAGGAAATCAGATGCCTCACGATGGATTCTGAACCCTAGACCCTGTGATTGCGGAACAGGTACTTTAGCCCTGCAGGAACCAGCTCAGTGGCCTTGTGGTTAGAGTGTCGGCCCTGAGATCGGGAGGTCAGGTTTGATTACCCGGCCGGGTCATACCAAAGGCTATAAAAGTGGGACCCAATGCCTCCCTGCTTCGCACTCAGTATCAAGGGTTGGATTGGGGGTAAGTCCCTGTGACATACTAGGGTCATGTTCAGGGGTTTAGTTGTATATCATGGCTGTGGGATGTACTTGTACATCAAGCCGTCTCACACTACAAAAACAGGAGACAGGGTCCTGGCTCGGCAAGGCTTACTTATTATTACTTTACCCCTGCGCCACCCCAAGTGCCCTCTACACAGTTAATTAAAGAATTACCAGGCGCCTGGTCATCCGTGCCTACCTGGAGGATGATGGTGGTGAGGGGTCCGTTCCTCTCCAGTCTCTCTGGGACAGGGATGCCTCTCTGGGGGCAGCGCCGCAGCTCCTCCACCGCCTCGCTCACCACGCCCCAGAACCAGTCAGCCACCAGGGACGGAGAGAAGTAGCAGCCGTCCAGAGAGCCCAAGGCCGGGAAGGAGCCTTTACCTGGTGGACGACGTGAAGACACACCAATGTCACGTGTGTCGTTTCTCTTGACAAATACTGTGCTAACCACTAAAGCCCCATTTTATACTCAGGCCCATAATAGCGACACCAGGGTTAATGCACGTGGTTAAGAAAGCTGATATATAAATGAACCATGTGATGATTATTATTATTAGCAGAACAGATTTGACACGGTGTAATGTAATTATCATTCCCAGAAAAAAAGGTGAGCAGGACTTTGCCGTACAGTGTCCTTGGGTTTGGAAAACACTGGATCATCAGCTTGGCTGGCAGTCTTTTTTACTTTTCTAAAATATAGCCATAGTATGAACGTCAATACACAGCGACTGGTTAAACAAATAAGTTGAATTAGTTTAACATGGAATTATTTAGACCTAACCCATCAATGTCTTGTGCATACTAAAGTCCACAGTGGACTTTAAGGGCGGCTGTAGCTTAAGGGTAGAGAGGCCGTCAGAATGTTTGCCTCCCGGTCCAGTACACGCGTGTCTACGTGTCCATGAGCAACACAATTACAATTAAGGCATTCACTTAACCCCTAACCAATCCCCCTGAGCACCTGAGCATCCACCAGCTGGGTGAAGCTGAAACTGGATTTCCCATGGGATTAATTAAGTTCTACCCTGCCTTCCCGGCTTTTACAAGGCTGCCAGCAGCCAACAGTCCAACGTTCTGGAAGCATTCATTTGAGACCACTAGCACTAGTTAAGAACATAAACTGCAGGAAACTAAATTGGAGATTAAGTAAATATATAGTAAATATGGAGTATATAAAGAGATCCATACCACTAAATGTCAACACTTCATTTTAGGTGGAAAAGTTACATACTTGCGGTGGGAAGGTGAACTTTATTGTTTGCAAAGTCACACTCAATAAATGTTTCCAGGGCTTATTTCCAGGGGAAGTGTTCCTCATTTGATGTAAAGCAAAGGATTACAGGGGCGGGCTGGGGACTAGATTTGAACCACAACACCATTCATCACATTATCCCAGTGAAGCCTAAAACAAACTCAATCTACCCTAGCTGTCGCTGCCGATGTCTTCATCATTTTCCTCCTGTACTCATCCTCCACTACCCAGCTTTCCATTCATGTTCCTCCCTCTCTCTTTCATTGTTTACCCATCCCTTCATCTCTCTTTCCATTCCATTTTCCCGGAATTATTTTTCTTTCTAACTGATCTCTGCCCTACTGTCCTATTTCTTTATTTAGCTGTTCTTTTGCATGAATATCAACAACATCTCTCTAAACCCTCTTCGAGGGGGCTAATGAGGCCAGATTCAAGCAGTCAAATATGCCACATTTCTCTGCTCTCAAGTTTATGCAGTGCACTAATCAGTGTTTTATGCTGCCTCCCAATCAAACCTCAGTCCACTAAGAGCAGTCATGTTTTATCAAACGTGTGATTTTTTGAATGACTGGAATCTGGATCAATGACGGAAAACTGAACAGAACCGGGCCATAGCGAATGTAAAGTCAAATCGTTTCACGGTCAAAACTTTAGAAGGCTTTGGCTGTCGTCATTCTTGTCAGTTCGGCAGCTCAAGCTATCACCCAGGAATGACACACAGGAATGATGCCCAATTTATGGTCCGTCGTACAGCTGTGCCGTGCGTGAATATAGCCGATCTGTAGGTTCACAAGCATCACACCTGCAACGCTTTGAGATCTTTTAGATTGGCTATTTTCGGCACACAACACCTTCATACGATTAAGTACATATCCGGCTTAACACGGCACATGGTATGATAAACGCAAAGAATCAAACAACTTTCTCCGGATTCCTAAGAAGAACCTATGGACGAAACCCAACCCCTACCTCCTCTGTTCACTCCACCCGCTGTTCCCTCTCCTCTTTCCCTACTAGGCCTGTCACAATTATTACATACTCGTCTAATGGCAATTATTTGAGATAATCGCAAATAACTTTGCATAATCGTCATAATCGTTTCCATGTTGAAAAATGTTCACACCTTTTCAAATATAAAAAAAAAGCAGAAATAAACTTCGTGACACGTTGTAAGCTTGTAGATCAGGTATTTCTGCTATTTTTACATGTATAAAATTATTAAATATGTCAATAATGTCTTTGTATATTTAAGTTATTTGTCATATCTGCCGTGTGCAATTTTTGATTACGAAGCCTAAAAGGCTTCATAATGTTCCAATGTTCAATATGTTCCAAACACACAATTAAATCGTTACTCGCAATTATTTGAGGGGCAATTAATCGTCAACTTGAATTTGTAATGGTGACAGCCCTATTCCCTACCCATGTCTCCTCCTCCCTCATCCTCCTCTTCATCCTCCTCGGGCGGCGTGCCGCTCTCCTCCTCGCAGCAGACGCCCCAGCGGGCCAGCGTGTGCGAGTCGCACAGCCGCAGGCTGAGCCACGAGTGGCAGGGCGCCGAGCGCCGCATGTCCAGCGTGACGGGCTGGTTGCGGTCGTGCAGCTTGAGCGCCGGGACCAGCAGCGTGAAGTCCAGGTCGTAGTCGGCGCCGCGGGCGTAGTCGCCAAGCTCCTCGGGGTTGAGGTCCAGCACGCCCTCGCGCGCCCCGCCCGACAGCAGCAGGTACTCGTTGGCCACCGGGAGGCGCTGGTCCACCTTCTGCACCAGGCCTGGAGGAGAGGGAGAGATAAGAGTAAAGTAAATCTGCTGGGATACAGATGCACATGAGATGCACTATAGGAGCTACTAAGAGAGAAATTGCGAGACAGAGAGAGATTTAGGGAGAGAACAGCCGTTCTCTGTGAGGAATGGGGACACACGTGGCGTAGTTTGTTTGGAAAGGTAGTGCATATATTTATGAGCTCACAGCGGCAGTAATATTGACTGAAGAGCGGGCCTGTGAAGTTAACTGCTCCCTCAGTGACCAGCGGGGCGAACTTCTATGCCAGCTGCGCGGTTAAAAGAAGTTCCCCCTGTGGCAACGTCCTCCTTGCCCCCCCAACACTGCTGGCTGAACAATATAGAGTCACCGCATCACTGGCTGACAGATTTGAGGGCAAAGCTTGTGAGGGAATAAAGAACACAGGCAGGAGAATATATATATAGACGGGTGAGAAGAGTGAGACAGAGTCACTTGTCAACACCGGTAACATTTTATCGATTCCCCTCTCCACTCCCCTCCCCGGCCCCGCCAGGCGTTTTTTCTAAACAGAGGCCCACAAAAACTCTCTAAAAAACAGTTTATATGAGAAAAGTCTCAGCTGCCAAATCCCTTTATGGGTACTTGACTGTGTTGTAAAATTCCCGGGCTTTAGACCCCGGGGAATGGCGCCATTGCAGCCAAGTAAATTATGTTGTTCAGAAGAGCCAATGAGAGAGGGCCTTGTGCGGGAGAAGATGCAGCTCTTGCCTCTTAACCCATTAAAACCGGTAAAGAATCTATGTCATTTTACACTTTGACTATTCAAAAATAGCAGATATACAAGCTCGTAGATCAGCTATTTTTGGAAAAGTGAAAATGTGTGCAAATCTTTGAACATATAGATTTTTTAAAGCGAACATTTTTTCTTCTTGGGGTCCCTGGTACATCATATTTTGAGATGGTTCTCAAACTTTTTCATGGCAAGGACCCCCAAATCGACACTTATTAGCCCATGGACCCCCATTTGAAAAGATAAGCCAGGGACCCCAATAAGAGAAGGTTTATACGGCTTTCTAGCAGTGATTCTCAACCATTTTAATGTCAAGGACCCCCAGTTTGACATGTATTAGGCTACGGACCCCCATTTAATGGCATTTATACCTCTGGGACCCGAATTTATATTACAAAATCAATGTTAATTTAACTCTGAGAGTGTAAAATGGAACCAAACGGACCCAAACGGGTCCGTTTGGTTCCATTTGTACACTCTCAGAGTTATAGAACCATAAGGGTCCATTTGGTTCCTATCCATCATTTAGCTGGGGACCCCCTGGAACCGCCTCAAGTACCCCTGGGGGTCCCCATACCCCACTTTGAGAACCAATGATTTAGAAGACATTTGTAGATTGGGACTCAGGTCTTAATGGGTTAACTACCTGCTGGAACAAAGGCTAAGGGGCTGGCTGAGGCACGGAGCTTATGACTTGGTACACCAATATGCCCTCCGGTATGGAAGAGCTACAGTATGTGTGTGTATTTGTTTTTGTCCTAATGGGCAGAGTGTGGCTACAGAGACGGCACACAGGGGACACCCGGTCCACCGGCTCTGTGGCCAAAGGGCCAGAAAGCTCCTAACGGGATTTCTCTCATCCAATTAAGAGGGCACGCCACACAACACAACCCACACGCAACAGTGGTGGAAGAAGTACTCACATTTCTTACTTGGGTAAAAGTATCAATACTGCAATGTAGAAATGCTCTGTTACAAGAAAAAGTCAGGGATTTTAAATTTACTTGAGTAAAATTACAAAAGTATTGGTATCAAGATGTACTTAAAGTACCAAAAGTAGAAAGTACTCATTATGCAGAATGTCCCATTTCACAAGTTTTCAAATGTATACAATGTATTAAAATCTTTTGAAAATAGCCTATCTACAGTACAAGCTCACAATGCATCGCATTGTGAGCTTGTAGATCGGCTAATGCATATAGGGTTGAAGTGGTTAATGTATGTTTTGTAGTAATAATCAAAATTATAATCAAAGTAACTAGTAACTAAGGTTTTCAAATAATTGTAGTGGAGTTAGGGTACAATATTTGCCTCTGAGATGTAGTGGAGTAGAAGTAGAAGTATTGGAAATTGGAAATACTCCAATAAAGTAAAAATAACTCAAAATTGTAATTAAATACAGTACTTGAGTAAATGTACTTAGTTACTTTACACCACTGGCACGCAATCCGCGTCGGTTTTAAGGGACAGGAGAGGAGAGGAGAGAGAGATAGAGAGAGAGCGAGAGAGAGACACAGAGAGACAGTGATGGGGAGAGTGTTTTTCTGGGATGGTGTGTGTGAAAGAGAGATAGGAAACAAATTTGACCACATTCTGTTGGGCTACGGAGGCAGATAAAAACACAATCTGATGCTTCACAAAATACCCAACTAATAAGCCATATAAATGCCATCCGTGAACGGCCTTGTTTGAAAGTGAGCGAGGGTGCAGAAAAATAGGTCAGAGCGGGGAGAATTTGGGGATAAATGTAGTGCATGCGTGTTTCGTGTGCATTCGTGGCCTTGTGTGAAAAGACTAGGAACTTCGTCGCAGGGAAGGAAAAATAAAATAATTCCCGGCTCGATCACAGCAAGTTCTATAATGTACTCTGGTAATCGATTAAGTTAAAAAGAATTGCAGACCTACAAAGCTCTGCACCTCTTGTCTATGTACCCATTCCCCAAATGCCTGGTTCTCCCCACAATGTGATGGGTTTAAACACTTTGCAGTAAGAGACAGTGCTGCTGGCACCTGCTGCACTAAAAGCAATGGGAAGCCAAGTTCCCTCTGGCCCCGATAATTACTCCCTGTGCCTGTTCGCCTGAGCTCAGCTCCTGTGACAAAATGTGACTAATCAATTATCAGGATTTTGAATTCTGACAGACTTTGAGGAGGAAGAAAGAGGGAGGAAGTGCTGAAAGGGAAGAGAGCGAGAGGGGGAGAGATATACAGAGACAGAGAGAGAGAGACACACAGAGACAGAGATACAGAGATGAGAGAGAGGTTCAGCAGGGGTACGGCTAGAAATCCTGGGCCCCCTGACACCTTGTATGTATTTTGGTCACGGACCCCCATCTGAAAATGTGTGGCAGGGACCCCCAGAAGAGAAGATTTGTGTAAAGAAACCCTGATATATTTTAAACCTGATATAAAATCCCAAAATTGAAGATGTACAAGCTCGCAGCACAGCACTAAGTGACACAACGTGAGCTCGTACATATGCTATTTTTGAATAGCCAACACATAAATGTATAAAGTGGTTAAAATGGTTGTGATGCTGTATTAACACATTTTGCTGGGGACCCCACTTTGAGAACCAATGCCCTAATAATAGTACGGTATGTATAAAGAAGATACAATCTGCACTCTGTAAAAGTCTTAAGAGTCTTTTTTAATAATGTTTATGAGTCTACCAAACAGACGCGTTTCGGCACGCAGGGCTTTGTCAGTGTTATTTAACCATTAACAGCTCAGACAGCAGTCTGTGGTAAAAAGCAGAATCTCATCCCTACAGTCAGATCTACAGTCTGAGACTATTACAGTAGCATAGTATCCAACATAATGTCCTTGACATCCAGTCCACACACATATTGTATGGTTTAACACTGGCTCTATATGATAAGACTGTAGAGTACAAGATGTGATCATATACCAACGTAGTGAAAGAAATGTGCTTAAATGTATACTGAGCATAATTTGCTCTCTTGAAGTGCAATATGATACTACAGAAAGAATCACTACTTAGTTCTTATGGCCTAGCAATTGTTGGGCCCGGCCCTCTGGTCTATGGGATCTAAACACTGTGTCCCTTCCAGGTATGGGAACGGTGTTGCATAGAAACAAGGCAGGTGTCCCTTCAGGTTAAGTGAATGATGTCACTTGTGAACACCGCACACCGACACAACATTTTGGGCAAAAGGAAATGGATGAAGGCACGCGTTCAAGAAAGATAAAGGCTTCTTGGCATTGGCGAGCTTAACAGATGCCAAGTATTTTTGCCTGATATCTCTGTTGTGTTCCAGGGATCCTGCCTGGGTCTTGGCCCTCTCAATCATTCAGGGTTTTGTAACAATTAACAATGCTCCTCTGCTTGTTTGAGGGTACTCCAAAAAACCTAATAATCTACTTTTGAAACCCGACTGTGCTATCACCCACTACTTATTGGGCAACTCCCAACGCGCTCGCTCGCACGCACGCACACACACACACACACACACACACACACACACACACACACACGCTAAGTCACACGGTAAGTCAACAATCAAATTGCACGTGTGTGCATGCAGACATCAAAACTATTGCTGGCAGAGGAACATAGGAATAAGGCTGGTTTCACAGACACGGATTAAATATCTAATCCCATAAGGAAATCACTTTTGAAATTTAAAATGATTTCCATTGGAGAGAAATATGAGTATTTGATTAGGCCTGATATACCATGTCTGTAGATCTGACTTATTCAGTAATACTGTTGTTTCCTGACGGTGGTCAAAGTACAAGAATGTTAATTGTGTGGTGACTAAAGACTCTTTTCCACTGCAAGAACTAAGCCAGTGATTGTAGATCAGCTATTTCTCCTATTTTTTTAAGTATAAAATGATTAAATGTTTCAGTAATTCCTTTGTATATTTAAGTTATTTGTCATATCTGCCCTGTGCAATTTGTGATTATGAAGCAAATAAAAAACCCAACAGAAATTAAAATTGTATTATGTTCCAATGTTCAATGCCAAATAACACAATTAAATCATTAATCGATTACTTATTTGTGTGACAATTAATCATCAACTTAAATTTGCAATTGTGACAGCACTACAAAGGAAATGTAAACAGAAAAGGCCATAACAGAACTACGGTACACACAGTTTATGGAAGGTTCTGGGTTGTGTCCTACGTAGTCAAAAAGAGCCTGTACATTTCCACTCTGAACACAGGTGTGTTGAAATGAAAACAGACTGTGACATCAACTATATACACATGAGACATGGCATGCTGCTACTGTTCCTCTGGCAACATCACATCTGTAGGCCTATGTGTGTGTGTGTGTGTGTGTGTGTGTGTGTGTGTGTGTGTGTGTGTGTGTGTGTGTGTGTGTGTGTGTGTGTTTGATTTAACATGTGGTGGTATTTCAAGAAACTAATTTTAGCCCATTCACCCTGGGTATACGATACAGTACGTGCCTGTTTTGCAGTCAAATTTTATATTTTACTCACGGTTTCACTCCGTCAGATTGCACTCTTGAGACATGGATGTGTGCTGAAACTAGGCTGTACGCAATTACGTTTTGTTTGTAATGCAAAATAAAAGGAAAGACAATATAAGAACAATTGCAGAGGGAGGCGATATAAAAGCAATGGTGTGTGTTTCCAAAGGCGTTTACACGCTTCTATACAATTAACCCATTTCAATCTGGTGTCTCTGTTTTGGGTGTCACTTATAGGTGGATATGGCCAAAAGTGAAAAATGTAGTGAAAATAGCAGATGTACAACCTCACAATATGTCGCATTGCGACACGTTGTGTGAGCTTGTAGATTGTCTATTTTCGACACAACAAATACAACAAATTATAAGAGTTAAAATCAGTCCATAGACCAGTGGTTCTCAAAGTGGGGACCAGGGATGCTCAGTGTTCCAACCAAATGGACCCTTACATTTCTGTAACTCTGAGAGTGTACAACAATGTCTTACGGGTCCATTTGGTTCCATTAGTACATTCTCAGAGTTATGGGGGCCCTTGAAATTAAACAGTCTGAGAACCACTGTCAAAATTTATGACGGTCTTTAGCCTATGGCATGGTACAGTTGTGATTCATACACACACAAAACAAAACAAAAAGTTACTCAGTCATATACTGCCACCTAGGGTTTATCTGCTGACTATGAATGGGAGACTAGCTTTATGGACAGTGTGACAGCACAGAGGGTGACTTTGCAGGGAAGTACATTTTACAGCTACAAAAACTCATTTAAAATGGGAAGAGCTGGCCCTAACCGTCTGGGTTCGACTCCCGACGACCTTTGCTGGGAAAGGTTGCACCCCCCCCCCCCACATCTGGTAGCTTTGTCAGTTGTTCCCGCGTGATGTGAATCTGTGTTGCAGGTGTGGCAATTGCACGAGCCGCCAGGCAGCGCTTACTGTACGTACAGTACAGTACAGGCAGCGGTGAGGAAAGAGGTCAGTGGTGTCCACGCTAATGGACTCGGTAGAGAGAAGAGAAGTCAGGGTTGCTACGGTAAAACCGCTAACTGCCTGTCACTGACTGCACTCAACAACCTCGGGTTTAACCCATTCAATCCGGGAATGCATGTGTGTCATTTTAGATTTGCGCTATAGTGCATAGCAAAAAATCCTGAAGGGAGGGGTGTCATTTGGTAGCGGCGGACATCTTGGTGGGTCATAAACAGCTTGACTTAACATTGACTCCCACCAATATGTCTGCAGCTACTACGACGACACGTTGCCAAGCACTATAACCATTATTTTATATTTTGTCTATTCAAAAATAGCAGATATACAAGCTCATAGATCTGCTATTTTTGAAAAATCATGTTTAACTTTTTTTAACATTTTTAACTCAAATCTTTGCTTCTGGAGGTCCCTGGAACAAAATATTTTACAAATGTTTGCTTTAAAAAAAATACATAGAAGATTTGCATACATTTTCAAGATATTTCGAAAATAGCAGATCCGCGCTATGAGCTTGTATATCTGCTATTTTTGAATAGCCAAAGACATCTAAAATGAGGCAGATGCATAACCGGATTGAATGGGTTAACTTACGTGTAAAGAACACACAAGCAGTCACGCACACTCGCGTTCACACGCACACCGCATAACATGCACACACACGAAGCCTCCATGTGTTCATAAGCATGCACAACCAACATGCATGTGCTCTAGCGCAGCAGCAGCAGCACATACCTAAAGGTGTACGCATGTACACAAACACACACACACACACACACACACACAGCCTCACAGGATGAGGTTTCAATGTGACACAGCCGTCACGGCGCCCCAAAGCGGGAACAGGAGCAGCAGGGAAGAGAGGTCCCTTTTCATCACTACCAGGGGAGGAGGAGGAGGGGGAGGAGGAGGAGGAGGAGGGGGATGTGAATATTCAGCCACACGCTTCTAGTTTGATAGAGTCTATATATAGTGTCGTAAATCTCTGTAAAATGGGATTCCACCAAATAAGGTGAGGCGTTGCGTGGGTTGGAACAGCAGGGGGTAGGAGCAGGCTGCCGGGTGATGATGGGAGCGCAGCGCTCTGGTGAAGAAAGTTGCTTAACAACTGAAATGTAGGGCAAGCTGCTGTAGCTACTTTAACAGCATGGTGTCCCATTAGGGCTGGGAAATTAACCACAAGTGATATCGAAACCGATAACCCGCTTAATCGTGCTCATGTAGGTTAATCGAATAAGCAAGAAGCAGGGTATTTTTTTTATTGATTTTTTAAAAATAATTTCTTGTATATCTACAAAAACAAATCTGATAAGATATTTTCTAATCTACTAAATCTATTAATCCGATTAACCACTTCACCCTGTAGTATACTTTGTTGTACAATGGTGACGTCTAGGGATGCCACCGATTATTCGAATTTTAGAATATTCGTTACAGTCTCCATAATCGAAAATGATTTTTAAAATTCGATTTTAATAAAAAAAAAAAAAAATTAATTATTAAAAAAAAAATATATTTTTTTTACTTTTTACTTTTTTTTTTTTTACTTTTTACTTTTGTATGCCTTAGTTTCAATCAAAATATATGCTAATACTAATATTATAGTCTTAATAATTGTAAATGGCCACAGTTTCAGAGCGTTTCACTGTTTCAGCCCAGCCCAAACATGAACTCTGCAGCCGCACTGAGGCCCCTGCTGGAAAGCATCCCAGGCCAAACATTAACGTAACTAATAATTGGGCCGCGCAACCCAGAAATGACCGTGATAATGCTAAAACAGGAGCAAAAAAAAAAAAAAAAAAAAAAAAAAAAAAGTTTTTTTTTTTTTTTTTGAAAAATATTTTTCAAAAAACGGCGCCGTCGAATAATCGAAAAATATTCGCCAGGGCTGTCCGAATTTCGAATTGGCTGAAGGTCAGATTGTGGCATCCCTAGTGACGTCCCAAAAACAGTGAAAATAGCCAATCTACGCACTTGTAGACCTGCTATTTTCGCAATTAAAGAAACTAATAATCTTTCTTAAACGTAATAATTTGAAATAATTGTGATATTGATTTGAAGTCATATCGCCCAGCCCTACGCCCCATTGGGCTCAGGTTTACACTCACTGTGACACACGTTTGAATCTGTGGAACAACTGTCATTGTTATTGGTGTCAGGTTGGTGCCAGGGTACAGAAGGATTGGGCTGACTGAAGTCTCATATCATATCACATCATATGATATAATCTAATCGACAATATTAACCCCTTAAGCCCTATATTATATTTTGTCGTACGACGATGCAGCACAAAAATAGACAACATACAAGTTTATACATTTGCTCTCTTCACAATGTTTGAAATGTTTCGAAATTTCACGCCTATAATTACACGCCCAAAAACAGGGATTCCATGCCAGGTTGAAAGAGTCAAGGACGTGTTTAGTCCATTGACCACGACTCTGACCATGTCACAAAGCATACTGTGATTTGTTAGATTTTTGAGGAAGTCATTGGATTCCATTCCTTTCATTTAGGTACTGTAGTATCAGAGACTGACTGATTGAATGCCAGTCACCACCGCTACCTGAAAATGTATGATCTGTTTATTAAAGAGAGACAGGGAGACCCCCGTTACTGAACAAACACTCTGTAGCAATGATTACTATCAGAATATAGAGCTCTAACCTTTTAACAAAAACCTTCTTTGTTTAAACCAAAGAATATCACTTACCCTACCTTTAATATGTATCAGAGCCATCACATTTCTATGTGCAGTATACCTGCACATACAAATAAATCACAATAAAAGCAACCAACCAACCAACCTTCATTGCATTTTCCATCACAAACTGATCTGAACATTCTAGCGAAAAATAGTCCCTGGAGAAAAGAGATTTACGAATGAATTCCAAATGTCAATGACGTTACATATTAACTGTGCAACGAGATTTAGCCAACACTGACTCAATTACCAAGGTATATTCTAATGACTTGAGAGAAAATGCAAAATATGAATATAAAGCCGTTAATAGGACAATTAGAGAGTTTAAGTATGGCCAAAGCTGTGAATAGATAATGAGGTAAAAGTAAGGTAAAAGTATTAGTCAGCATCTATGAAAAAGTCATTATTTTCCATTATATCCTACAAGATTATAAGGCAAAACAATTCACCTCTCTTCTCCTCTCTGTTCCTTTTCCTTTAACCTTATTGTTTATTGTTTATTAAAGATCCCCATTAGTCTAAACCATAGTGGAGACTATTCCTTCCTGGGGTCCAGGCAAAAAACATCACAATACAAATCATAAAATGCAATACAGCATGATCAATGTTAGTGAACAAAAACACAAACTTATTCAGAGGTCGTCTAATGTCACTAAATAAAAGATAAATCATAGAGCCGAATCGTTAAAGAGTGAAATTAGGATGTTTAGATGAAACAATACAAAACACATCGATGTTTGGTGGTCAGGGATGTTGTGACAACACTTCGCCCAGCCCTAAATTCCATATGGTTGAAGAATTGAATCCAGCTCAGGATTCATATCTCATGTTTCCTGTCCCTCTGGGCAATATGTCTGACGTAACATGCAGTGATGGAAAAACATTTTTTTTTTTTACTTAAGTAAAAGTATCAATACTGCAATGTAGAAACGCTCTGTTCCAAGCAAAAGACCGGTACTCAAAATTTTCTTGAGTAAAAGCATTGGCATAAAAATCTACCTAAGGTACCAAAAGTACTCATTATGCAGAATGTCCCGTTTTACAAGATATCATATGTATAAAATGTAATCAAATCTTTTAAATAGTAGATCTGAATGCTCACAACGCTTCGCGACGCGTTGTGAGCTTGTGGAAGTTCAAATAGGGCTGAAGTGGTTATTGTATGTTACTGTACTGTATGTAATAACAATCCAAATCTACAAAGTAACTACAGTAGTTACTAAAGTTTTCAAATAATTGTAGTGGAGTTAAAAGTACAATATTTGCCTGAGATGAAGTGGAGTAGAATTAAAAGTATTGAAAATTGGAAATACTCCAGTAAAGTAAAAAGTACCTCAAAATTGTACACAAGTACAGTACTTGAGTACTTAATTATTTTCCACCACTGGTAACATGCAGGAAAACATTAAAATAACCTTAAAGACAGTCTTGACCTGAAAGCTGCGATTCCATCCTTTGACTTGACTAACACAGTTTGAACCAGATGGTATCAGCTCTCTTTTCAACCAGCATGTTTCACAGCCTCCTCTGGGCTCCATATAATACCAGGATTAGCCCCACACAACCCCCGTGCTGAAAGGTGAGATCCTCTGACTTCTTGCCGAATATGAGCACTGCATCTAGACGGGGAGATTAAAATTCAAAACGGGGGCTTTTTTAACAGACAGGATGGATGTGCTCCCATTTAATCCCATCCACTGGATTTCACAGATCAATGAGACAGAGGCGTGTGAGAGAGAAAGAGAGAGAAATAAAGAGATAGAGTGGAAGATTGACGCTCCGTTTCAAAACTGCTATGCCTGATTTATATATCAAGTATCGCACGCTGAAAATTGCCAATCTACCAGCACACAACGATGTAAGGCGAGGTAAATAAGATTTTAAATATTTTTTAATATTACGATTATTTCAAACGTTTACCTCAATTACGATTAATCTGTTAAACCTCATGTACTTAGTTGACCGGGGTCCCCCAGGGCTCTAAATACTGTACTTGGCCCCCTCCCCTTTTCCCTCTACAGTATATCTCTTTGCCGAAAAGAGCATAATATGGACAAGCACTAGTGATGAGCGGGCCGACCCGTAACCCGCGGGACCCGCGGGTCAACCTGCGGCGCGGGTGGGTCGAGTCAGGATTTCAGAGGCAATTATGCGGGCTGCGGGTGAGCGGGTCAGCCGCTCTCACACGCAAAAAAATATAAAATCACATGCTCTTGTTTTGTCTTTATTCCTAATAAGAATAAGAATAATAAGAATAAAACAGTTTGAATACACTTGGGGTGTATACTTGAAGATTATTTAACCTTCATGATTTTACAGAAATCGTGGGTCGCGGGGCGGGTTGAGCCATAGATTTATATATGGGTTCGCGGGGCGGGTTGAGGCGGGTTGGGTTCCGTCGCGGGGCGGAACATACATTAACCACTTCAGTCCGAATTCAACTTTGGCTATTTGAAAATAGCCGATCTACAAGTTCACTTGCTTGTAGATCTTTTTTCCCAAAAGATTTTAATACATTTTATGCATAATGATACCTTGTATGGGGAAATGGGGACATTCTGCATGATGAATACTCTGGTATATACTCTGGTATTTCCACCACTGACGACACCGAAGCAGAGGTCAGAGCCGATGCTCTGACCTCTGCCAGGAAACGTGAGAAAAGTGAGCTCAACAGAACAAAGTGAATGTCTCAGCTTCATTCAATCCCCTGAACCTCTGAGAGTCAGTGTTTTTTTTTTTTATTGAATTTTTATCAGCACCTCGAAGAGCTATAAAGCTGTGCACTGACATTGTTCTCTTATTAGAGCTACACCACGACACAATGTCAGAAAAATCCTTTGGCAGGCCCTCGGCTGAATAATGCAGTTACGATATGGATGGGGAGTATAGGGACACTACGCTTTCAAATAGTCTGCTTTGTTTGCAACCACTGAAAATGCCATGCATTTTGAGACTCAGTCTCAAACAAATGTAAAAAAAGAAAAGAAAGAAAAAACATCAATCACATTGGCTCTTGTAATGTAGCCAACAGTGGTCAATTTAAAACTCTGAACGTTTAAACCGAAGCATTACTTATTCAAAAAGGAACAGAAAACCTCAGCGACAGTCTTTGTTGTGATAAAGAGCAGCTTCTGGGTACCAGTCAATGAATGTTATGTCACAGTAATGGTGTTAATGTTGCTAACAACTCAATTCACTTTCATATTAGATACCCTGTGTGCATGTCTGCGTGCACAAGCCATGACTGACTTGCTTATGCATATTGATCAATGGTTTAATAGCTCCTTTTACAGTATGTTTGGAGGGATGGACAGATGTATGGGCTATTGCTACTCTTAAGACTATTTCGTCTGTCGGGTGGAAACCTCACGTCCAACCTCACGTTACTTTTCAGGATTCAAATTCAAAAATAGCAAAAGTAGCAGATCTGCAAGGTCAAAACGCGGCGCGAAGCGACGCGTTTTGACCTTGTGGATCCGCTACTTTTGATACTTGTGGATCTGCTACTTTTGATACTTTTGTTTGACGCTGTTGTATGATCAAGTAGGGCGTTAATCTACGAAAAAACACAAAAAGTTAGAACATGGAGATAAGAGGTTTCTGCCCGACAGCAACGATTTGTGTTCCTAATGAACGTGTTGTGTGACGTATCGACTGACAACCTCAGGTCCCCATCCAGCACCAGTTACACAGAACACTAAAGCAGGACAGGAATGAGAGGCAGAAGAGAGTGGATGTGCATTAAAGAAGGGAGGAAAAAAATAAAACAGGGAGGAGAGAGGGCAGCAGCCACGCCAATTCCTCATGCTGCTCGTCGCTTTGGCGTTATCAAACGCAGCCCCCGGTGGACACGCACAGAATAACAATGGCTGTGATGGGCCCCCGGGGAGGGTCCGCCAGACTCGCGCAGGCATCTGGATCCAAAGTGGAGGAGATAGGAGCATTTAACACAGCATTAGTCAGCCAGTGTGGGCGTGTGGGACCCGCTCGGGCCCCACAGCCTGCATGGTTAAACAGCAGCAGCCCCAAAGGGGTGCGTCAAAGCAGGGCTCGCCGTCACAGCAATGGAGGCTGAAAAGAGTCATGCCGCCATGAAGCTGTGTAAACCAAGCAGGACTGAAAACTGTTGATGAGCGTCTCGCAGCTAGGAAAACAGACAACGCAGACAACAGCTCGCTATAGAATCGCTGTCAATTTGTCGATACAGTCAGATATGTGGGTGTCGTGTCATGTCAGCGAGCGTGTCGCTCTATTAACTGACCTCTCAATTCCAGTCATTCACACCTGGCTCAGCAAGGGGCACCGGTAATAAAACAGGTGAGCACTGCAGTGTTGATTTCTTCAACTAAAACTAAGAAGAAAGAAATTGTCGACTACCTTTTTTAACTGACGAAAACGTTTATCAAAACTAAGCTATGATGACTAAAACTATTACTATTAATGAAAAAACATCACGTGGATGCACCTCCAGCAGAACTAAGACAAGTCATCATGGGTGCGCGCGGGTGTCACAGACCGAACATAGCTGATCTTGTATATCTGCTATTTTTGGCATGCAGAAAACCAGCCATTTTGATGGCACTAAAATCTTATGATATTTATTCAACTAAAACTAGACTAAAAGTTAAACATTTCAGGTGACTAAAATATGACTAAAACTAAACAGAATTTTATTCAAAAGACTATGACTAAAACTACATAAAAATGTGTTGTCAAAATCAACACTGCAGGGGAGGAACAGTGAAGTTGCCAGTGTACCAATCTGAACTTCTGCCGTCCCCGGCCTCACTCTGACTGTGGTGTTATTTTGAAGAAGGTCAGCCAAATGGGAAGGAGCGACCTCGGCTGGCAGGCAGACAGAACACCAAGGCGCCAAGGATGCATAAACACCCAGGGTGCCATAACACACATGCACGCGCAAACAGACAAGACGAGCCGAGCCGGCTTTTGTTTCGCTGCCGTTATTCATCTCGATTTTAGTTTTCTTCCCGTCTCATCTCAAGGTGAACTTTTGACTCGTACCCCAGCGCTCAACCTCCCTTGAGATTGGCCCCCAGCCTCCGCATTACTATCCAAAGCTGATGTAATGTAAGGAGAAGGGTTGGACAGGGGGTTGCTGAAGTAGAACTGATGCACTCGTGGAGATGTGCAAAACGCACGCAAGCTTTCCAGAGTGGGGTTGAAGCTTGGGCCAGTCTAACAAATCTGTATTCCACTTCGGCACGGCCATACTTCTGAAATCTCTATCTGAGGAACTGGGCTGTGTGCCTGGTATTTCAAAATGTTATAAAAAGCGTCCTTTTTACCTGACGCTTTCACAGAGATCTCACAAGTACCAGTGTTGGCATACTGTATGTGGGGGCTTGGCACATCATTTCAATAAGTGTATTTCTTCTGTATCCGTCTCCAGATACTTCTGCCTTCATCGTGCTTTGCTTCTACGAGTCTATACTATACAGTATACAGTAGAGTATACGGTTCCCCCGACCACACTTCCCTGCAGGCAAAGCCATACACTGTTTACTCACAGAGCACCCAGTGTAAATAACAGTTGCCTCTTGGATCTGTAAAGCTGGGGAAGGTGCTGCACTCTGCGTGTGCGCGAGTGTGCTTTTAATCTCTTTACCTCTCCTCTCTCTCTGACAGAGTGCAAAGCCCAGTGGGGATCCTATTGCAGCCCAAACTTTATAAAAGCCTCTGGAAGTAATGTAACAAACTGTGGTGTGTGTGTGTGTGTGTGTGTGTGTGTGTGTGTGTGCATGTGCGCGCACGCATGCGAGTGTGAGTGTGTAAGCAGTGGCGACACACCCACACATACACACCTATATTCAATAGCGTGTATTTGTCACTCACTCACAAAGTACACATACAGTATGCATGATGAGCCTGTGCCTTTGTTTGCCGGGAGCTGTGATTTGCTTGTTCCCAGTGGCACCTTGTGTCCTTGAACGGTACGCCGCCGCAAACACAGCCACCACGGCATACTCCACTCTAGTCTGCACACTGTAGCCTCCAATCACACACAAGGCGTCTCCCCCTCCGCTCCGTTAGAGCTGTTTTTTTTAGAAGCAGTTTTTTTTCTGGTTGTTTGTTTTGGAGTTTTTTGTTTTTCATTTCGCAACAGAGGCTGAGATGTCCCAGTGGGAGGTACTGGAACAAGGGGACACAAAAATACCAGACAACCCCTTTGTGATCGCTTCAGCAAGCAGCGGCAGCCCCGGGGAAGAAAAACAACTGGAAAAACTTTGTCTTGAACCAGGGTTGCAAACAAGCAGTGAAAACATGATGGGACCTCACACTGGGAGAGCTAATATCTGATATCAGTTTAGACTAGATAAGAATATAGCTGAAGGAGCTACACGATATTGTCCCTCTATAGGTATAGAGGGAAAAAATGTAATAAAACAATGTTGTAATTTTGATTTCATGTGATATTTATTTCTCTCTCTAGGCGAGGCAGTCTAAGTATGCATTTAACCACCAGGGGTCTGTCTTTGGCCCATTCCTGTTTTCCATCTACACCAAATGTCTTTGAAATTGCAGAACTACAAGCTATACCTACTTTTCACAGAATATTCACCATTTACAGAATAGGGTTCATGTGGTTACGCTATTTTAGCAGCCAGAGAAGATGAGAGGAGTGTGAGAAGACAGGAAGGAGATGCACAGCGATCCACAGGGGCGGGCGGGCTGGCAGCTAATCCAATATTTAACTAGATTAGCAATAAAAGAAAGCGCCTCTTACGATATTTTTGCAGCAAACAATAGCCTGAGCCCAAACTGCACGGGTGGTTGGGGTGGGTTAATGGGGCTGTACCGCAGCTATTGTCCCGGGGATGATATGTTGAAATGGAGAGGGGACTTTAGATCTACTGAGGCTTTCTGGCTGGCACAGACGAATGGAGGCGAGCCCCACCGTTGAGAGAGCAGCAGGCCAAGGAAAGGAAATGCTGAGGGGAGAGCAAAAAACACAGCGTGGAGAGAAAGGGGGAGATGACAGAACCAAAGTAAAAGAGATAGACGAGAGGGCAGCTGAAAAGAAAAGACCCCTGGAACTTATCAGGACCGTGGCCAAATGACCCCCTTGGTTGCCAGTGGTGTTGGTACAGACGGACAGATATGAGGAGAGCAGCATTGACAGGGGAAAGCTGGAAGGGGAGAGAGTGCCACCTATTGGACAAACACACCCACTTCATTTATTACTGCCTACTGAAATGACCATCAAAGTAAATCATCTTAATTGCTTTGGTCTGTGTGACTGAGTTTCATGTTTTGCTTTAGCTCATTTGATTAATTACGACAAATTTGTAAATGTATCAGTTTGGATGTGGAAGATCTGGTGACGTAAAGTAACTATTACAGTACATCAAGTCTGCACTACAGCACCAAACAACCAAACTATTTAGGACAAGTGTCCACTTTCACTTTCAACCTGGTGTCCCTATTTTGGGCATGTTATTATGTCGGTTATTAGGTTTTCCCAAAATGACCAAACATTTCATAATTATAACAACTTTCAAAAGTAGGAGATCTGCGTGTTTAATAAACTGATGCTGCTGATCGAGGGCAGTGTGCAGTATCTTTCCTCCTGAATGGTGACATGATACTGTCCAGCGTACAAGCAGGTACGCTGGACAGTATCATGTCACCATTCAGGAGGAAAGATGCTTCTAAGTTAACCGTCTGTGCGAATATTTCCATTGAAATAAATGCCATTTTCACTATTAGAACACAATTGTTATTATTTTTCCAGGGAAGCAGTAACCAGTTTCACTAAATCACGCACGCACGCACACACACACACACACACACACACACACACACACACACACACACACACACACACACACACACACACACACACACACACACACACACACACACACACACACACACACACACACACACACACACACACACACACACTTGAACAAGAGTTCAACAAACACAAACCTTTTTGTAAAGTCTTACATTACTTACGTTACATTACTTGCAGAGGCTATTCATTCTTGTCTTCATTCTTTTAAACAACAACCCTATTGTATGCTGTATACACGTGCAACCACGTCTTGCTGCTCCAAAGTGCATACTGAATACTGAATGTACGTAAATGTTCCTACTTATGTAGAGTGAAATGCAGTTGACTAATGCCATGTTCACACTAGCAGCGACAAAACAACATGCTAAAAGTCATTTTTAACGGATGCCAGCGACATGAAACTACAACCTGAAATCTGACAGTCGCTGCTTGACGCAATACAAAAGAATATGAGCTGGCTTCAACCTTTTGCAGCGCTCTGATAACACTGAAGTGTCAATCAATCATATGTTTTTGTTTCACAATTTCCACTTCCCAGCTCTCTCATTCCACAATTCCTGCTCCGTTCCATAAAAGGGAAGTAAAACTAATTATAGCCGTTAGCCAGTTCCCTGTGCTATTTATTTAACCCAGCCAGTTTAAGTTAGGCAGTGTGGCTTGAGCAACACTTCGACGGAGACTCAAGTCAGCAGCGATGTAGCTGGCAATGCTTGGACGTTGTCGATCTTAAGACTGGTGGTTTGTACTGCATGTGAGGTACTACAGACTTTGCATCCCATTCTGTCTGTATGTACTTTGAATCTCTGTAAAGTGGTCAATATTATGTCTCCCCAACACAGTCACCAAGCCAAGCCCATTCATTGTACATCACACCTCCTTTGTCCAACATGAAGCCATACCTAGCATGTTGAAAATGAAGTCCTTGGCAGTGTGGACTTCTAACGCAGTCTGGTCTCCAAATTCTCCCTGCTCCAGGACAACCAGCTCCGACACACGGGCTGACAGCTGCTCCAGGGTGGCCCCCGAACGGAAGTCCACTTCCGACGGCTTCTTGGCCGGGGCTGGGGAGCGTGGTGCCACCGCACTCATCAGGGACTCCATCACGTGCACGGTCCTCACCACGACCCTGCATGGAGAGCAGAGCAGATATAAACATACAGACACTTGCACAGTAAACTACTGTACGTGTTCAAAGCCTTATGCTTAGCACTGTGCCAGTATCATGATCGCAGCATCGTTTGGCTTTACGGCGACCACAAAAGCACACCGAAATATGAACCACTTGAGTCCTATTTTACACTTTGCCGTAGCCTATCTACAAGCTCAACCGACGCATTGTGACTTGTGCTTGTAGATCTGCTAATTTTTTTTTATTGTTATAATGACATGCCCCAAACAGGGAGAAAGAGGTTAAGGTGCTTAAAGTAATGACACCACATTTGCTCTAGACCAGTGCTTCTCAAACTTTTTCATGTCAAGGACCCCCAAACTGTCACTTATTAGCCCGCGGACCCCCATTTGAAAAGATATGCCTCAGGGACCCCCATAAGAGAAGATTTTTTTTTCTAGCAGTGATTCTCAGCCATTTTCATTACAAGGGCCCCCAGTTTGACATGCATTATTAGGCTACGGACCCCCACTTAATGGCATTTATATCTCTGGGACCCCAATTTATATTGTAAAATCTATGTTAATTTAACTCTGAGAGTGTACAAATGGAACCAAATGGACCCGTTAGGGTCGATTTGGTTCCATTTGTTACACCCTCAGAGTTACAGACCCATATGGGTCCATTTGGTTCCTATCATCATTTAGCTAGGGACCCCCTGGAACTCCCTCAAGGACCCCTGGGGGTCCCCGGACCCCACTTTGAGAACCAACGCTCTAGACTGCAGATTTATCCCAATGTTAACTAAATGGCAACTTCATTTTGACTCTTGTGGGTGTACTACTTGTTGCATTTAATTTGATCTGCTCTTCCTCGAGCCATGTTTGCAGCGTTATGCAATACTTGCTTTGTGTAGTTATTTGTGCTTCCAGAGGCTTTGTGGGGCATCTCAGGAGGCACAGAACGACATTAAATGACAGTATCTCCTGGATAATGTAATTCAGTTTTACAGATGAACAGCTTGATGTCCCAGACATTTACTGCGAGCACTTAAGTCTCTAAAGATAGACTGTTGGCTTCAACTATTCTCAAAAGCTTCCGCCTACAGCGGAAGTGCTGCTGGAAAGCCTTCGAAAATAAAGTGGATGACCCGGACTCCCGTCTCCAACCCACCTATGTTTCACCTTCGCAGCAGCGTAAATAAGTTCTACTGTAAATCTAATCTCTCTACGATATATTTTCGGGAAATGACCAACAGACGACAGCTAGCTTCCTGTGCAAAACTTTTAGGGGGCGTAATTACAGACATTTGAAGGTTGTGGAACAGAGTGTAGAAGAGAGAGAGTAACGTCACGCTTTGATCTCACGGCAAAGCGGGCTGCTATGGGCAATAGTTCCAAACTTAAACATGGAGATGGAACTATCTCATTGAGATAGATAGACAGAGCACTTCCGCATTCCATTCTTACAATGGTAGTCAAGGCTAGTGTCATAACTCTCTTATACGGCTCTGTTGTGGAAGAGTTGTCCCTGGCTTAGACTCATTCCCAGAGGTCTGGCTTGAGAGTAGTAAGCACTTCATAGCTAGATACGTTTGGAAAGACCATGTGAGGAACAGCTGAGAATTTGACAAAAATGTGTTCACCCTAAACCAGGGTTTCTCAAAGTGGGTGCCGTCACAAGTCCATATTTGGAACTCATTCGCCAGATATAGCAGCTATTTTTGGCGAATGTTGCCCCCAGAATAGGGATGCTGCTGGGGTTCAAGTGGTTAAACGTCAAGTATAAAGTTATTTTCAATCTGTCCTAATGGAAAAAATATTTTCTGAAGTTTTCCTCGTGACACACTGTATCTTAGGATAGATTTACATGTTTACATATCCTAACATGACATATGTAAGGTGCTATAAAGTAACAAAGTAATTCAGGGGTGCCGTGGATGATAAAGTAATTTACAGAGGTGCTCTGAGTCAAAAAAAAAGTTTGAGAAGAACCACTGCCCTACACATCACCAAGGCCTAGGACATTTGGGTCAGTATGATGATGTCGTCACATTGTCACCTCTGTCATCATGTCAGTCACACCCTCCAAACATACCTGACACCTGTGTTGTTCAACCATGCTTACCACATGTAAATAAAGCTCAGCCTGGTGGAACAACAACAACGTGGACCCTTATTCCCCTACACTAAATCTGGGTCAATTAGCCAGCTTTGCTAGCACCACCACAGCAGCAGCAGCTAAGCTAAATAGGCAGGCTAATTAGCCAACTGTTATCTGATGTTAGTTTGCACTAAGCTAACGCAGACTCAGATGAAGTGTCACTGATAAGCCGGGGTGCATGTGCAGGCCATTCAGCTTACTGCACCTCACCCACACAAACATGTCTTCTGATTAGCTTTATGTTAGCCACCCATGCCAGCCACATCAAATTAGCCTATACTGGCTAACTTGACAGGTGGGAGAAGTGCATTGCCACACGCATACACATGCACAAACATACGCACACACACAATGGGGCTCAGCGGCTCAGCTCAGCGCGGCTCAGCTCAGTTTAGCCCTGCGAAATAGCGGCTGGATCTGGATCACCACCACGGTGAAACCACTAGCTATCATGCTACACCCGGCTCCAGCACTAGTGTGGTGAAACGGAACGGAACGCACACTCACGCCGATCCCGAACGGCCTCGTCTCCGTTATCTGCTGGGTCTGTTGTTATTGTGATCTCTGTGATGAAATCCGAGTTCCTCAGCTGTCATTTCCAACCACCAACAGGTCCCTGGCGCCACCTTCCTCCCCCTGATGGCAACACCGGCCCACACATCAGAGAGGATGCTGGGATTAGTAGTATGTACGTCCTGTAGGTACGTACGTACTCCCCCGTTCCAAAACTACAAAAGCAGATATTCATACCCGGTAACAGGACAGGTGGGCACCAAAACCATCTGGGCACTATAGGGACATGTGGGCACTTAAGGGTGGAGATAACTGGGCATCTGGACGAGTGGGCACCTGAAGGGGTGGGCACCAGGGCATGGGCACCAAAACTATCTGGGCACTAGGGACATGTGGGCACCTGGAAGAGTGGGCACCTGAATTAGGATTACTGTAGGCTACTATATTTTGTTCATATTATATCATTTTATAGTGTACTGTTTAGCTATGTTTTCTCTACCTGAACATTGATCATTTGACAATTTTTTTGGTATCCTTAAAGCTTTTTGGTATTTTTCAATTTTCCCAATTTGTTCTATTTTTGAACAATAGGCCTACTTCTATTTTGGCAAATACTCTTATATTGTACTTTGAGTTTGAAACTCTGTTATATTGTACTTTTGACCTTGTTGTTGGGGTGTGTTAGGGGGTTTAAAGAACAGTGGGTTAAATATCACTTACCAACAACAAAGCAGCATGCTATGTAAAGTTAAAAAACACTTTTGGACACAAATCCTAATTCAGGTGCCCACTCGTGCAGGTGCCCACTCGTCCAGGTGCCCAGTTATCTCCACCCCTAAGTGCCCACTCGTCCAGGTGCCCACATGTCCCTAGTGCCCAGATGGTTTCGGTGCCCAGTTGTCCAGGTGCCCACTTCTCCAGGTGCCCAGTCATCCCAAATGATGGTGCCCAGATGTCCCTAGTGCCCACCTGTCTTGTATTCGTTATACCAAGTCATATGCTTACATGATGTATATAACATCAAATAAAACAGCAAATGCACAATTCAGCTAGTTTTTCTAAGGTGTGTTACATAGCTCTGTTTACACATCTCTTTATTCCCTTTAATTTAATTCAATTTAATGTCATTTCAATAATTTTTGTACATAAAATGATTAGACTACACTAGACTAGTGTGTGTGTGTGTGTGTGTGTGTGTGTGTGTGTGTGTGTGTGTGTGTGTGTGTGTGTGTGTGTGTGTGTGTGTGTGCGCGTGTGCGTGCGTGCGTGCACGTTAAGACAATAAGGCTTTGACTCTACTGTATATCTGTCCTAGTCAAGAGAATAAATGAATGTATGCTGTTTAGCAGCAGTATCCTACTGCAGGGAGTCATCATGTGGATGTGTGAGCAGTGGCCCCTATCTAATAACTTTAATTAAGTGGTGTGTCTACTAGTATACTGCACTGAAGCATGCTGCCAGAGATTCTCAATGTGGGTTGAGGGGGGGGGGGTTATGATGTTATGATCAAATATTTAAAAACAAATTTAAAATGTAAATTTTAACATTTAACCCATTAAAACCAAAAGTGTCATTTAAGATTTTTTGGCTAATCAAAATAGCAGATATACAAGCTCACAGCGCGTCACTTTGTGCTGCACTGCGAGCTTGTACATCTGCTATTTTTGTACATTTTATAAAAAATCTTGAAAATGTGAGAACTACTGATTTAGAAGGCATTTGTAAATCTATAAGCTCATAATTGTGGCATCATGAAAGCTTAAGTGGTTAAAAAGCTGCCCCCCCCCAGTCTGTTTTTGTACAAATGGAACACTGATTATTCCTACTTGATTGATGCCACTGTAGGAGTTCATTTACATGCATCTCTGCTTTGACTTCTGTTCTCTGGGTAGAGAACTAAGCTATCAGCTCTCTCACTTAGTCTATTTATGGATCATTGACACCCCGTGGATTGCAATCACATAGATTGCAAGGAAGAGCCTTCTGTATACTGTCACTCAGATCATGAGTCATCTGCCTATTTCAGAGGCTGCCAGTGGAATATAGATCAAGATAATAGTGCACCAAACAGCATTTAATGAGCAAGTTGAGAGAGTGACACTCCCTGTCTGCCAAATGAGAGAGGAAGCCAACCAACCCTGGCTTTCAGAAGACAAAGTCACCACAGGCACTTCAGAAAATGAGCATTTCTGTCTTCTACACTCGCTGATAGGGTTTAAACTATTCTCCTCTTCCGGTGACTTCATTTTTGAGGGGGGGTATTTGGAGTTAAAAGAGACAATCCATAAAGCTCCACAATACGCCCACCAATTCTTCTCCCATTTTCTCTGCGAGCCATTATCACCCTTCTCTCCAACTGGTATCACCTTGAAAAGCCTCTGCCAGTGAACCGTCAGACAGGCTGACAGTGCGGCTAATTTACCATGGGGCGCGTGTGTGTGGTGGATATATTTTAGGTCAGGGGGAGGCTCCAGAATCTAAAGATTATGAGTCATGACTCCAGCAGCACTGAACCACAGCATCTCCCTGTCAGTACAAGTCAGTAAAGCAAAGTGATGGAGGAAAAAAAAAAAAAAACAGTAACAGATATAGAGGTTGGGACGAGGGAGGGTGAAAAGGTAGGTAGACTTTTATTTATCCTGTTGGGAGAAATTCCGTTTCAGCTTCACCCAGCTAATGGCTGCTCATATGGTCATGGGGGGGGGGGGTCTTGCTCAAGGACACCCACCCAGATGGCCTCTACCCACTCAGCAACGACTTCCCCAAGCAGGACAGAAAGCAAAGAAACAAAAGAAAAAAACAGAAACATTGGGCTGACCCCATGAAATGACCAGTAAATGAATCCATGGTAAATGTATTGTTCCTGTCATCCAGGCACCTGTCACTGCACAGCCTCTCAAAAGAGAAGACTAAAATAAATCGATGGAATGTCTTTTTGGTAATTTCCCCCATCCTTTTTGAAGTCCACATGGTTGGCTGTGCACAGAACATTTCACACAAGATTGCACAGAAAACCAGGGATCATACTACAATATTTCTTTCCTTTTTTTTTTTTACAGGATCCATTCCATACAGTATGCTCCAGGATACTGCGGGAAACATGGAACTACTGTTAGATACGTAAAATTAAAAAAAGATTTGATTAACGTTATGGTAAATGTATTTGTAGTTAATTGCTGCTAACCGGCTTTTGGCCAAAGAGGAGCAGAGAGAGTGGTGTTTTTTGCACAGGTCTGCACCTTTTGCTAGCTGGCTTGTAGCACAAAAAGTGTGTGTGTGTGTGTGTGTGTGTGTGTGTGTGTGTGTGTGTGTGTGTGTGTGTGTGTGTGTGTGTGTGTGTGTGTGTGTGTGTGTGTGTGTGTGTGTGTGTGTGTGTGTGTGTGTGTGTGTGTGTGTGTGTGTGTGTGTGCAGGCTGAGACAACCCAAGTTTTTTGGGGCATCTTGTTGGAAGGCACCTACTGAAACCATGGCAATAATAATACATACTTACAGAAACAAAATAAAAACAACTATATTAGGAAAAGCTAGTTAAAAAGGTTTAAAAACTATAAAAGAAAGGACTTAGCCAATCAGCAGTCAGCTAATGAATATTAATGACTAATAAGCTTTACAACCGAAAAAGGCCTGTGAGTTAAACGAGCTGTGGAACAGTGGAAATTTAAGTACAGGTGTGTTTAATAGAAACTAAGGAATGGTCCAAAAATATCTAAAAACGCTATAAATAATATGTCTATAAGTGGAGTCACACATGCGCACACACTCACCCATTCACCATAAAGAAATCACAGAACACTCTGAGCCTATCCCCTTTCTTTTATATGTATGCAATACTTACAATAATCATTTCTACCTCCGGCCAGGGCGAATGTAATGGGGGATATTATGACGAGGGTGTTTATATTATGTGTCTGTTTGTCATATGTCATACAGTAGATAGGTCAGTCATATACTGTAGATGACTGACGTCACTGGCCACGCTTCCCAGTGGAGATTGCAGTATTCACTCGGCTGAGTGCAGCTAGTTTTTATTATATTTTATTGTTTTCTCCTTTCTTGTTTGAGTGAAAGCCATTCCTTTCGATTATTAATTTAAAGCTGCCCAATTTCATTACACCATGTCAATATGCAGTAATATTTCCCATAGAACTTCAACACCAACCCACAACAAACATCATCATCCTATCAGAGTAATGAAATACATAATGTGATACATTACCGTATATCTCATCCGCTGACGTGGCCACTAATAGTGTTTACAGTGATACAGTAGCAATGTCCTCCCCCTCAGCTCTACTGATGTATGACCACCATCACCGTCCATGGTGCAGACTGAAGTGAAATGATTGGATACAGAGCTACTCCTTGACCAGGCTGCTGTGAAAAGGGACCATTGCTTGCAGCCGGTGGTTTGTGCAGGGCCTTGGTGTCCATTGATGTAAGGGAATAATCTATCTAAGAGCGTGTGGCCATCATTTGAGTTGCTTGAAAAGGTCAGTGCTAGGATAGAAAGCCATGAGAGCGATCTGAGCGGCCATTTACAGCCATTCCACCTCGCTGTGTGAGCTGCCACATGCCTGATTGATGCCTCAGAGAGAAGATTTGGTGTTGCTGTGGTGTGAGCCGCAGGCAGTAAGCACTTTGAAATATTACGTTCTTGTGTGTACTGCATGTGTGTGTAATGCTCTTTGATATCACTCACCAGTGTCTGAAATGTATGTTTAGTGGCTCGGCCTCAGTAAGTGCGAAAGAGGACGGAAGGAGGCTTTAAACATGTCAGTTGGCGAGGGGCAAAGCAAAACACATCTTCTGCACGGTGGGTCAGCCAGCCAAGCTTCTCCATCCATGGATGCCGTACCCTGCACGGCCATGACTGCTTGCTGTCACCAAGGCCACAGATCAGCCTTTGACCAAAACCACAGCGAAACCAAGAAATCAATCAGACAAAAGGGCCATCTCAACTGAAATTAAGTAAATGGGAGATGTAGGCATGTACTTTTGATTACTGTAAATAATACATTCTGAAGTAGAGAAACAGAGGAGGGGAAAAGCTTGTGAAGTGGAGATAAAGTCCCAGGAGGTACAATTAACAATATCCACCATCGGTTATCTGCTTCTTTTCCCTCATTGACACCCACTACAGCACAGAGGCAAAGCCCCCAGCCAGCCAAGCTGTCCAGTAGGCTTATTTAACATGCTGTCCTGCTTTATTGCTTGTGGATTACAGCCTACAGCAACGCTGAGAGTGCTGTGTAGAGTGGATGTTAAGGGGAAAAACGAGGATACCTCACAGGAAAAAGGAAGAATATATAGACTACAATTCATGAGGGAGGATCTTGAATAACGTTCACAGAAATACCTAGGAGGCGGCTGAATAGGGAAAGACAGATACAGTATGTACAAGTATCTTTCTCTTTTTCTATTATCCCCCTCACATACACACACATGCCGGTTGGGTAGCGTGCATCACATTGATCAGACATTTTTTAACAAGGAGATGGTGTGCTCCCTCATATAATGAGAAACTAGAGACAGCCAGTTCCACACACCGCAAACATTAGCTACCAGATGAGAGAAACACTGACACTAAAATAAGTCTTGTGGTGTGAAACCAGTCATAAGTTAGTGTTTTTGGGTGTCTGTGTGAATCAGATGATGCCCTCCCCGTATGGGGACGCCGCTAAAATATGCATACTGTTCAGAGAGAAGCGCACTCAAACTTTGAGTCAGGAGACTCCCAAACTTTTAGTCATCAGCAGCTCCGAATGAATTTCACCCCAGTCCATATTAAGATGGGCAAATGGCTTTCCTGAGGCTCCTTCGTTAAGTGTGATTACTTGGCCCTGGGTTTGCAGAATGCTGCTTAATAGCTACTCGGTCCTAATGAGGGTTTCATGAGTTGTGATGGAGTTCATTGGAAACGTGTTCAGTCAACGGAGTCTTCTCTTTTCAGCAGGGACTTGGCTTAAAATGTCGAACCCGCCGATTTGACCCGAGATTTATAAAGCTATTTTGAAAAGGTCCCTGTTCGTGGGCCTACAGTCAGTATGGGGAATTAGTGCTTCAACGGATTTCAATTTCAATTTGAATGCGGATAGGTTGGCAGCCTTGGCAAAAGAGAGGCCACTAGTAATACACTTCTTTATGTGCCACCACTTAAAACGCTCAAACGCTAGAGGACAGGGAGAAACAGAGCTGGCTGAAAGAGAGAGACCTTCACTGGGATTTCATATACAGTATTGTGTGGTGAATTACATGGGGCCGTCTACACATACCAAGGAATTTGCACATGGAAGGGATGTGACAAGAGTCTTTCAGATATTCATATGCATGTAACAACCTGGCTAAAGGATAATTACATTCCATTTTCATCTTGGGCTCTGGTTAATTTCCATCCAACATGACAATCGTACCGATCAGAATGTAATTTCATCACTTAAGCTTTGATGTTGAGGTCTGGTAACACTCATTCTGACAGGCATGCATACACTTATGTAATGTAATGTCATGGGCCACACATCCCCCGGATAAGTCATTATACTGTATAGAACACCAACACCTCTTTTCCCCCACAATCATAGTGCAGTTGCAGATGGTTCAAAAAGGATGTGACTGAAATATATCTCATTGACAGTTCAGTTAATCCATTTGATGCTTTTGGCATAGCTCTCACATGTTCTTCAGGGTGGGTGGGTGGGTGAGTAAGCATTCTGATCTCATAAACAAACCCTAAATCCTGGTGCATGTGCCATCCCAAAAGGTGCATTTACTCAGTACTGTACTTAAGTACAATTTTGAGGTACTTTTACTTTACTGGTGTATTTCCAATTTGTTATACTTTTACTCCACTACTTCTCAGAGGCAAATATTGTGCTTTTTACTCCACTACATGTATTAGAAAACTTTAGTTACTAGTTACTTTGTAGATATAGATTATTATTACAAAACATAAATTAACCACTTCAGCCCTATTTAAACGTTGGCTATTTGAAAATAGCCAATCTACAAGCTCACAATGCGTCACGATGCGACGCATTGTGAGCTTGTAGATCGGTTATTTTCAAACGATTTTTATACATTTTATATATTTGAAAACTTGTGAAACGGGATATTCTGCATAATGAGTACTTTCAACTTTTGGTACTTCAAGTACATTTTGATACCAATACTTTTGTACTTTTACTCAAGTACATTTTGAATTCCGGACTTTTACTTTTTCCACCACTGCAGCTACTGTGATTGGTCAGAAGTTGGACAGAACGTTCAAGGTGGGCATGATAATATCTAGTTCTGTTGCCGCATTCAGCCCAAGGCTTCATTCTGCCAGCAGTGGAAGCAGCGATAGTTTTGAAGAGATGTTGGCTGCGGTACTATAGTCTCACGAGCCAACCTGCAGGAAGTACAAACACATCTGTAATCCCTCTCTAGTGACCTGACCATGCATAAACACAACCTGTTGCAAGAAATGGCAAAACCTCCGTACCTCCATTACAATACAAATTAGGGTTAACTCACACCAAAGTAAGTGATGACGTTCAGATCATGTTGGACAAATCAGATTAAAATAGAACATATTCTGAAGATGTAATGGGGTGGTGTCAGATATTGCATAATTGACCATATTACACTTCTTCGGCATTGTAAATATCTGATAGCTGATGTCTACCGTTTATAGTACCGTCTGTCTGTCTGTCTATCTCTGTCTATATTTTTCTTTCCCCATGGCCATTTGAAACAATCTAGCAAGCTATGAAAGCTATTTCATATTTGGATAACGATATTTAAAAACATGAATAAATTCCACATATAGTCAAAGTAATGAAAGATATTATATCCCTCTCAAACCTGTGTGCTCAGCAGTGCAATAGAAGAGGACAGCTGCCGGGGAGTTGACATTAGCTGTTTGCAGCACATGGCTGAATACTGGGCTCCCGCTGGGACACACTTGATGCGTCATTTATAGTACCAAATATCAATGGTCATTAATCTTTGAGTATTTATTTTTTTACCTATTGTTTGCCAAAATCACATTGGTCATTCACTTAAAATGTACAGAAACAAAATGAGTCATAGAACACTCGTCAGAAAAACAGCCTGTAATGGGGACAAGAAAGGGATGGTCCATCTCCAGCCTTATCTTATGCTGACACCCGTAACCAGGGTGGGATAGAGTTATGGGCAAAACCGAACATAGCTGATCTACAATATCACAACACTTCGTAGCCCAACGTGTTGCGAGCTTCTAGATTGGCTAAGTTCGGTGCATGACACCAGCACGCAACTAAAAGTATAAATCACCCTTTAGACGTGTGACATTGTAACACACGCTGGTCATCCATCCATCTTCACATACAGCCCCTCCAGTTCTCCAGTGTGGAAGGTTTGACAGTTTGTGTCATAACAGTGTCCCTGTAGAGAGGATGTGAGATGCCAGTGTTCATGGCCAAATCATGGCCAGCCAGCCAAAGATCATGGCCCCGCCCCCCATGGGAGCCATCTTGCGCAGGCCGGGGTCCCCAGTCAGGGCCTGGTGGTACAGCGAGCCACAGAACATCCCCATGCCCGCCACCAGGAGGGTGCCAACCTGCAACGAGGAGAGAGAGAGCAGAATCGTCTGAGCATCCTTCTCAACTACACAAACTGACTGACTTACAGAAAAAGTACTCACATGTTTTACTTAAGTAAAAGTATCAATACAGCAATGTAGAAATACTCTGTTACAAGTAACTTTTTTTTACTTGAGTAAAAGTACAAAAGTATTGGTATCAAAATGTACTTAAAGTACGAAAAGTAGAAAGTACTCATTATGCAGAATGTCCCAAACAGTTTTAGCAAACTTTAAGGGATATTGCAATACACCGATTTCCAAACCCTTTACCCTGATCTTAATTATGACCATTTCAACCATAACACTAACATATACCTGCCTAACTCTAATGTTATGAAACGGCAGTGAAATCAAATTGGGGACACCAATTTTGTTCCCAAATAGACATGCTTCCCAAATCAACTTGTTTCATGTCCAAAATCTGGAGACAGGAACACACACTCGCTTCATAAGTGACACAGAGACACTTTATCACTTTTCTTTCAGTTATTTGAATTTACATAGCAAATCAAATTAAGACTTGTATACTCACCACGACAGGTTTGCTACATTGAGCGGCCCCCAGTAAAGCAAGGCTGTGGTAGAAATGGTACTTGTTGGCAGTTTCAAACAGCTATGGGGAGAGAAAGAAACGTAATGAGAAAGTGGGTGTGTGTGCGTACATGCGTACGTGCGTGAGTGTGTGCGAGACAGAGTGCCCCATTACAGAACTTTCAACTTGACATTTTTCTTCTCAATTATCTTATTTTAAGAAAAACAAATGATCCCATATTCTGGAGGGAGAAAAAAAGGCTTAATCAGGCCATTTCTATACACAGGAAGTAATCTAGAAGGAAGCGTAATGTAAGAGGGAAGTGGGTTATCATCATAGACCCATTAAGCCATTTCCATCAATCAGGCGAACTTCCTTAATAGCACAAGGAACAGATCCATCATGTCCTGTGTACTCATACCTGCCTCTAAGTGAGTTTTTTTTGGCCTGTCTATGTCATTAATCAAATCTGAACAATGGAACTTTTTGTGAATATTAGCAGAAAAGAGAGAAAATTGGGTCCACCTAAGCTAAGGTAAAGCACATTGTTTGTTTCTAGCATGTGCATGTGGGTGCAGAGGCATGGGACATGAGACAGAATAATAATATCTGGCAACAGGGACCTTACCTGAAACCTGTCAATTTAGGACATGGAAACACACCTACAGTACTGTATGTAGACATTAAGATTTAGGAATGCATTACACTTCTCAGACATTGTATGGCGCCACGTACTTAGTGATGAGTGGCGTCCAACAATAAGTGTATTGTTGTACACCATGCATGATTAACATTACTTCCCCTTTAAATGTATTTTTGTTGTTTACTTTCTAGGGATTATTTAAGGCTCTGTTAGCATTTAACATTTCCATTGGAAATTAACCACTTTCAACCTGTCGACCTTGGGCATGTCATTATAGGCAAACATTGTGAAATAATTAAATAATCCAAAGTAGTAAATATAGCAGATCAAGCTCACACTGAAACACATTACAAGCTTGTAGATCGGCTATTTGTGCAATTCGTCATACAGCGGATATAGCGCTTAAGTGGCTAAAGTCCATCAGGTTATTATAGTAACAGTAAAGGGAACTGTCTGGAATGTGAGGGTAATCGTTTGTGACAAACAATTTTACCTATTATATGAGATGGTTCAGAATACATACCACTCTCTCGTAATCATCTGGGTCTTTGTTTTTGAAACCTAAAATAATAAGAGATAAAGAATATTAACAGATGAATAAGTACACTGAATGCGGCTGCTGACACAACTACTATAACTGTATAAGGTGCAAGGTGGGACATAAAGTACACATTGGAATGGTAATCGACAGAGTAAATACCAAATACTTTGCAAAATATGAATTTTGTCTTGTAAGAGAGGGAAAAAATACAACTACACTTTCATAGACAAGCTTGATTATTATACACTGGACATGTAGCTATAAAGCCATAGAGTTGCTGATATAATATATGTAGCCATGTAACATTGCATGTATTCATATACACAGCTATAGAACACTCTAGGCATTTTAATGAAGTGAATCATTTCAGCAGCATTACATAGCGCTTCACTCACACCATAAGGAATTGGGTCAGCTCTTCTTGATCATCTATCATATGTATCATTTTCAAAGTTCTCCCAGAAAACATGAATGTTGAAGCTGAAGTCCTTGTCATGTCTGTCTGTCTATCAGTCTCTCCTGGTACACAACACCACTGACCACTTTCTTAAAAGGATCCCTGGCTAATAAGCCAGATAGGCCTTAATACATTATAAGTGTCCTCTATAACGAAAATGTACAATTAAAAACACCTTAAATATTTTCTTTATTTTAGAAATAGTTCATCTTTCACTCAATAGGGGCAATGCCCATTGCAAGTTGATGATGTAATTTGCCAATGTGTGGTCTAGTCCTATGGAACTCATGGAATGCATGTGAAAATAAAATACAACTTAATACTTCCTAAAGTTAATATGAGCATCAAATCAATATTTTAAATATGTTTTTGCAATACAAAATTATACAAGCTTACAAGGGGACCAGGGGTCATCAACATGCCGGCTTGTGATGGACATTTTCCTCAAACAAATTTCTTGCCACGGACATACAAAATGAGTGGTGATATTACCATAAATACTAATATACTAGTCCGGTAGACACGATGGAGAACACAGGCTGTGTTTTTAAAGACGGGGAGTGGCTAGTCATCATCCCCTTGTACTTTATTTCATTTTATTAAGTGGAAAGCTGAGAGGGAAGATGGAGCAATTAAATTTGTAACCCTGATTAACAAATTGCTTTAAAAGTCATGTGTATTAGTGTTGTTATTTCCATGGTCATCTCTGTACTTTTGTCTACTTTCTACTTAACTTCACTTGAAATAGTGATTCATTGATCTTGCTTTGAACTTTTCAAAGCATTAAAGACAATCGGTGAACAGACAGGTCTCAGACAGATGTTTCAAGGCCCAGTCATTAGGCATGCATGTTTGGTACCTGGTTTAATAAGGTTTGAATACCTGTCTGGCAGTGTCTTTATTGGAGTGTTAATGTCAATTGGCATTTGGGAAACCCAGCTCTCATCCTGTTAAAATATGTTAAAATCAGGTCAATCATTGGCGTGGAAGATTTTTTTTTTTAATGGTTCTCGGCAGTGGCGTTTTTGACACCCTACGCCAGTGGTTCTCAAAGTGGGGTCTGGGGACCCCCAGGGGTCCTTGAGGGGGTTCCAGGGGGTCCCCGCAGCAAAATTGCTTAACAGCATCAAAATCAGTTTAACCACTGTAAACATATTTTATACATCAGCATACAACAAAGGACAGCAGACATCTCGTCTTGATGAGAGTGCCTGTTGTGAATATGAACAGTGTGGATAATCCAATATTATGATGAGTGATTTAAAGAATCATTTAATTATTTTAAATGTATTGAAGTAAAAGTGAAAATTGTGATGAGTAGACTAAACTCAAGTAAAGTACACTGCCCTACAAAGAGAAGTGCAGAAACTGTGTTTTTGTAGGGCAGTATAGGAAGAAGTATTACACCACTGGTATTTCTGTTAAGAATTAAATCAGTCCTACCTATTCTGAAGAGACTGGCACTGTATGCTGGCCACTGTATACTGGCTCTAGTGTTTTTAGTTTTTTAAATCAAAGATTTGCCACAGACAAGTCTTGCCATGTACAGACACATGGATGACCCCTGAAGGGGACCAGCAGTGCAATAAAGAAATAAAACAACAAAAACTGCACATAAGTAGAAAAACAAATTATTATAATTCCCCTCTGTGTAGAAATACATCGAACGGTTTGCGGGGGCGACTGGACCGAACCTCTGGGGCAACCGTTCGTTGCGATCCGGGGCGACCGTGTTTAGGGGCGATCAGTTTGGTATTCCAACAAATAAATAACACACCTGTCCATTTGTGCTCATTATGTTTTAGCGCTGTTGTGAATGTCATCCTGTCACGTACAACGAATGCGGTCACACGTTTTCAACCAGAACTTTCAACTGATAGCCTATATGAAGAGAGCTGACCCAAAGTCATACTAATATTAGTGCGACTCAACCATATCGAGTACAGCACTAACGGAATAATACTATACATGCAATAATATCAGCAAATCCGAGGGCTAGATACTAAGCCTATCCAGCTACAGCCAGCAGAGCGGTAGGTAGGATACATTGGCATGAACATGACAGCCCTGCTGCGCGTGTAAAACTGGGCTGTTATTTAACCATGCTATTACAGTAAACACGCTGTGTGTCGTGCAGGGCAGTTATTATAAAGCCGTCATGTCCTACCGTGAGCCCCATATGCCCCGGCTGCGACCGCACTGGCCCCTGACAGACCTGCTAACCCCCGGACAACACGAGCCATTGTTGCTGTGATGCGACTGCAGTGACCAGTGTGACTTTGTACAAGCGGAAGACACGGTTCGACCGAGAGCAGGACGAAAGGAAACTACGTCCATTCCGGGGCTCGAGCACGGCGTCAATTACATCCGCTGCTAGTGTTGAGACTTGAACCAAAATGGCGTCCGCCGCACCACAGTTTCAGCCAACAGTGTAGATTTCGTAACTGTTATGTGGTGATGACGGTAACAGCCAGGATAGGTGGGCACTAGGTCTGGGTACTTCGATGTAAAATGTCTATTTTGTCCAAAATATTTAAAAGTAAAATATTTGAAAAATGGTCAAAAGTATACATGATTAGAACGTGCTAAATCATTCGACAAATAAGGTCTAATATTTCTACAATTGCTACACATTTCTACAAAACCTGTATATTTAGTCATTTTGGGGCATAAACAAGAAGTTGATAGGATAACATTAAATCTGATAATGATGTAATGCTTGTTCACATCATACTTTACATTACTTAACATTTTGTACAAAATAGCCAATTTTACATCGAGGTGCCCAGATGTCCCTAGTGCCCACCTATCCTGTATCCTATGGAAGCATCAAATATATTACACGGCAGGTTTTGCAGTTGTGCCTTTGTCTCAGGACAACATCACGAAAAATGACTTGCTATTAAAGTAGTTTAATAGCTTGTTCACAGTGCTTTTGTTTTTCACAACCAATCTAAAATGCAATAACTCTTTGTTTTTATAGTCATAATACATTTATGAGCCATTACACTTAACCTTGGCATAAATGGAAAGGTTGCTCTTGTACATGATGGGAAGCTGGACCCAATTTCTCAAACGATTGGAAAATAAAATAAATACTCCTTTTTCCTTTACCTTGGCTTTGTTTTAAAACCCACCACATCTGAAATGCATTATTCATGCCAAAAGCTGAATGGTACTACTGCAATGTGGATGCTTTTGCATGAATAATTAATTCTCTCCTATTTCCACAGAGAAGAGAGCTCCTCAGCTTGAGAAGGTTATTTTCTCTCACCAACCATCATGCTCTGCACCAGGCCAGCAGTCTGTCTGTCACACAGCACTGCCACCAGTGGTGTAAAGTAAGTACATTTACAATTTTTAGGTATTTTTTACTTTACTGTAGTATTTCCAATTTTCAATACTTTTACTTCTACTACACTACACCTCAGAGACATTATTGTATTTTTTACTCCACTACAATTATTTGAAAACTGTAGATACAAGTTACTTTGTAGATTTTGATTATTATTACAAAACATTCACTACCCACTCCAGCCCTCTTTACATTTCGGCCATTTGAAAACAGCCGATCTAGAAGCTCACAATGCCTTGCGATGCGATGCATTGTGAGCTTGTAGATCTGCTATTTTCAAAAAAATGTATATACATTTGAAAACTTGTAAAATGGGACATTCTGCATAATGAGTACTTTCTACTTTTGGTACTTTAAATACATTTTGATACCAATACTTTTGTACTTTTACTTGAGTACATTTTGAATTCCAGACTTTTACTTGTAACAGAGTATGTCTACATTGCAGTATTGCTACTTTTACTTGAGTAAAATATGTGAGTACTTTTTCCACAACTGTTCTTATGCCAGCATTTGCCAGACATTAATGAGTTTACACTCTGACTCCAGGGCAGAAAACAGTGGGACAACTCACCAAAAGGGGGCGCTATTTTGCTATCTTAATTGCCCGGTAAGATTTGTCCAGAAAGAGAGACTGCGGGAGGGTGTGTGTGTGTGTGTGTGTGTGTGTGTGTGTGTGTGTGTGTGTGTGTGTGTGTGTGTGTGTGTGTGTGTGTGTGTGTGTGTGTGTGTGTGTGTGTGTGTGTGTGTGTGTGTGTGTGTGTGTGTAGTGTAGTGTACTATACTTGCATTTCTCCAATTAACATATTGAAATTACACAGGGTCACACTGCATTACAGAGAGACGGTAAAGCACAGTTTCTGCCAAATCCTGTCCTTGGGTGTCATTGACACAACATTAACAAAACGTGGGCAATTAACACAATTTTATAACGATGTAAGTAATTAAAAATAGGCCTCGTGGCTCATAAGACCTGAACTGTCATCTGTGAAGTGAAAATTGAAACCACAGCCTGGATGCGTGTGTGTGTGTGTGTGTGTGTGTGTGTGTGTGTGTGTGTGTGTGTGTGTGTGTGTGTGTGTGTGTGTGTGTGTGTGTGTGTGTGTGTGTGTGTGTGTGTGTGTGTGCGTGCGTGCGTGCGTGCGTGCGTGCGTGCGTGCGTGCGTGCGTGCGTGCGTGTGTGTGTGCGTGTGTGTGAGAGAGTTAATCCAATGACTGATATCTGTAGGTAGATGTTTCAAGGTAAATACCACCCCCCTTCCCTTTCTGTCTGCCTTTATGCACTTACACTAATCGTGTGTGTCCATACGCATGGCTGCATGTGTTCTTGACGAGCATTCATGCGAGTCTCTCCTCATTATGCACCCTGCATGCTGTATATGTGCCTGTATATGTGCCTGTGTGCGTGCCTGTGTGCGTGCGTGTGTGTTTGTGAGCATCCCTTTGTCATGGTTTGCTGGCCCCAGGTCAGACAGCACACAGAGGGATGCCCTTCCTGTCCAGGTGAGTTTCATTCCAGGCCATCCCAGATGGTGGAGTGGAGAACACAGCAGAGTATTCCTTTACATCTTGTTTCTCTCTGACAAGCGGCAAATTATCTGTAAGTCCCAGCAGCAGTGTGCTGTAAGGTCCCTCCAAAAGCCAGCATCCATCTCACTTCAGCCAGCCTGCCCCTCTCCTCTCCTCTCCTCTCCTTGCTCTCCTTGCTCTGCATCAAATCTGTATCTGTACACGTGTGTGCGTGTGTGTGTGTGTGTGTGTGTGTGTGTGTGTGTGTGTGTGTGTGTGTGTGTGTGTGTGTGTGTGTGTGTGTGTGTGTGTGTGTGTGTGTGTGTGTGTGTGTGTGTGTGTGTGTGTGTGTGTGTGTGTGTGTGGATCACATCTGTCTCTCAGTTCTCTGTCTTGTAGTGATGGAGCTCCCATCCAAGGAAACGTTTCACATGACAAGCACAGCATTGTTTATTTAAAACCCAACACAGTGTGTAGCACTGGGCGGTGAACGAACCAAAAACAAAAACACAGTATAGTTGTCTCGCAACATTATGCGTTTACACGACAGCTTTGGCATTGTACCTTCCACTCAGTTATTTATTTCCACATCTTTCTGCCAAGAGTTTGGTGTGTGTCTCAATGAAAAACAAACATCTAGAACAGGTTTCCTGGTCCCTTCCAAGGCTATATGTAAAGAAGGAAGGGAGAAGGGACGTGTTCTAATCTATGCCATAGCATGCGCCATAGACGCACTGAGAGGCAAACTGGAGCTGGAAGTTTGATGGATATGCACTGAAGTCAATGAGAGCCGGATGGACAAGCTTATGACAAACAATGTATTATATGATTGTGACCTACACAACTCACAAGATTCAAGAGGATTTTATTCGTCATGTTTATCACTCATTCGTACTGGTATAAGCAGCGAAATGTTGGTATGTTATACCAACAAGATTATAATAAAGATAATACTGGTTGTAATAAAAGAAAAAGAAAATAATAAAGATTAAAAAAAAGAAAATTGGCAACAGGTAAAAAAGACTTCAGCAAATAAATAATTGTTACAGTTGGCAGTACTAGGCTACATGTAAAACCACTTTAGTAGCAATGGAAAATGTGCAGGATATGGGGAGGTGATTCCATTCATAATTAGCCTCAGTGAGTTTTGGTAACTTGTATTGATGCCCGTGGTGAATTTGTTCTCTGCATTTGAACGATCCTAACTATTTGGAGCAGTGGGCAGTCAACTAGGGGTGCTCAGGGAGCAGTCAGGAATTAAGTGTCTTGCTCAAGGACACTCCTGCATGAAGCAAGGAGGAGCCATACCAGGGATCGAACCAGGGACCTTCCAGCTCCCTGTGTCTACTGAGTACACACTGGGACTCACCACTGCTCACTTAAGATTAACGTCAGTACAGGGGTCATCAATGTGCCCGTACACGGACACGGACACATGTGTCCGTTGCAGCAAATCTTTTTTTTTTAAATATATTTTTTGGGCTTTTTCTGCCTTTATTTGAGAGGAAAGTAGGCTGACAGGAAATGGCGAGAGAGATGGGGGGGTTGACACACAGCAAAGGCTGCCGGGATCGGGAGTCGAACCCGCAACACGCTGTAAGACTGGTTTACCAATCTATGTGGTTTGCGCCTTGACCGTTAGGCCAGCGGGCGCCCCTGTTGCAGCAAATCTTTGATAATAATACAAAATAATCATTGTTTTTCCATTATAATGTTCTTAGTTTCTTCATGTATTGTGTGACAAAAGCACTGACTGCATTGATAAGACCCAATTATTGAAATCCCAAACACAGAATAGACTAGGTCCATGCTGCATTGATGCCGGTATACAGTCAGTATACAGTGAGTGACTTGCCAGTCTTCAGGTTTTCTTTTAGAGTAGGCAGGCAGGATTTAATTCATGCGGAAATAGACTGCTATTGTTTTAATGTGTTGCACATTGGCCTAGACACTATGGCACATTAGGAGTCCACTAGTATACATTTAGGGCTACAGTATGTATATTTGTTTCTGGTAATATTTTCGACTGCTCCTTTTGTATATCTGTGGCAAAAATGAAGTTTAACAAAACTGTTCCCCACAAGCCGGCAGGGTGATGACCCCTATGCCTACTAATCGGTTCAGTTTACTGCCAGTTATGTTTGCATTTGTTGAGATTGAACTTCTGTCTGACCTTCTGTGTTCTGCTGCGTTTCTGATTGTTGTCTGGATTTACCCCTGTGTGCCTTGGCAGATTACCTGCTCTCTGAACCTGAACCTGCCCTTTGGATCAGGCCTGCAGACTGTCCTCTCTGTACCCCAAAGCCTGCTCACCCATTTGACCATGATCATAGCCTCACGCCCCTCTACTTGTTTGTATAATTAACCACATGAACTTGCATTCCTATTCTGGGCATGTCATAATAGGTGAACATTCGGCAAAAATAGGCAAACATTTGGTGAAAATAGCAGACCTACAAGTTCACAACTCGTCGTTAGGCATTGTGAGTTTGTAGATCAGTTATTTTCAGTGTTTGACGTACAACAGAGTGTATAGGGTTTAAGTGGTTAATAAACTGATCTGCTTTGACTCTCTCTGCCTCAGTGTGCCTACGTGCCTGCTTGAGTCCAGTTCCGCCTGACAGAATCAATTATTTTTACGTTGTGGCCGTAGAACAAGCCTTCTATAGCATGGATTGTCTGTATGCACATAGCATAGGTACTGTATATATGTCCCCTTAAAAGTAGTAGACCAATCACAGCTCATGCCACTAGTATGTGCATCATGTCAAAAGCCTAAAGTGCCTGGTGAAAACTAAACTTAAGAGGAGTGTGCAAGTTGGGTCATAGTTGTAAATCTAATCTGTGCATGTTAAAAGTTATGTGTCTCTGTGCCTCACCGCTGGAACGATTGGTGTGAAACTTTGCACACTCCCAGTAAGCCTATATTAGGAAGAATCTCCAACTCAAATCTTTCAAATCAGCCGCATGGTGACGCTATAACAGGCCACTTCACATTTTGGCCCATAACTCTTGAACCTTAGGTCATACAAAAAAAGAGATTAATTATTCGGATTCCTTGGATCACGACGCAACTCCCCATATAGTAAGCCCCACCAATTACAGCGGCTGACATTGTGTTTACTTCAGAACACACTTTTTGCTGCTACTCCTACAGATTTTGTCAAAAACTCCTGCACACTTTCGGTACGCTTTCTCTCTGGGGGCAAGTGATCAAGATGTATATCCATCAGATTTAGTGTGCTCCGAGGAGCATACTTTTTTTCCCTCCCAACATTGTTCTTGCATTTGAAGCACTTTTGTTGTCGTTATTGAAATAGTATAATTATTGTTGTATAAAGAGGCCTCCACAGGTCAGAGAGAGATGGATGAGGCTGGCTGGGCACAGGCACCCGGAACTGGTGGACCCACTGATACTGTGAAAGCCAACAGTCCTCACTCTCACATCGCATCATAAAGATCAATATTTCCATGGACCATTTGTCAAATGAGGTTTCGGAAGTTAAAGTGAAGCTTAAAAGGTGCACTCAGTAGAGCGCAAATCTTTCCCACAAATACCCCTACAACAACTAGGACAAACATTACAATTCATTGTCCAGATGTAGCATACACAGGACTTTGTCTGCAAGGACTCTGCGGTCCTTGCAGACAAAAATGATGTAATTCTGCAATATGTCCTCCTGGGCATGTCCACACGAAGCTCAATGTTTGTACTAGTGGTGGTCCTAGTGGTGAATGGGTTGACCCATTAACCGCAGGGCCCGCAGTTTGCCCATGGGTGCAGCTGGTTCAGGTGGGGAAAAATACTCATCGCTGTTGGGTCAGGTTGGGATGGGTTAAATTGTGACAGGGTCAAAGCAGGGGGGTGAAACCAAATTGTAACATTTTTTATTGATGATGAAAAACCTGTATTACGCACTTAAAAACATCATTCTCTTAACTATATTTCTGCACTGCATGTTTTATGGTTGACAATGTATTTCCCCCCGGTCCCCGAGCCACTTGACATTGGACTCCCCTATAGGCTGTGTGACATTGGCCTTGTGACAGCGGACGGCCAATGTCCCCAGGTCACGCTGGTGGCAGAGCGAATGAGGGCGGAGTAGGGTGTGGCCCACCTTATTCAAAAGTGAGCGCGAGCCACTTGGACAGCAGAGAGACAGGCATACAGGGCAGTGTGGAAGTGACAGCCAGAAGGGACGGTTGTGCACAGGAGGAGCAGACATACCACGGAGCAGAGGTGGGGAATACAGTGATCGCGGCACGTACCAAGCCACCAGCAGCGGACGGTGAGCAGACGGCGCAGTAGCAGCAGAGACGGGGAGGACAGACAGACGAACCAAGGAACGGAGGAGAGGTCCAGTGGCGATAACGTTGCGCGCTTCACACCCTCAAAGCCAGACGTACAGTCTGGCGGGCGAGTAAGTGTCCTTCTATGCAACGTTACCTTTATAAACCCACGGTCCTAAACCTCATATGTGAAATATACCTGAACAGATGAACTGGTTCTAGTTTCTATGATTGCAGGCAATACGCACGAAGACAAGAAGAGACAGTGATTCCTGGCCTAAACCCCCGCTCCAGTTAAACCCCATATAAGGACATTCCCACCTTTTGCATTGAACCGTGATGAGTATATGACATATAGCAATTGAATTGGCACTTGGCACTTTACTGCTTCAGTAATAGTTGGCACTTTAACGCTAAATTCATTATTTATTTGCTATAGTTTGCACAAGCCCTGTCTGTTTTTAGTGTTTGGTGATTGTCTGTATTCCTGTATTTTAGTTAGTTAGTGGGCGCATTAGGAGGTTGAGGTTTTAGAATTAGTGTTATATTTTGTTTATGCTTTTCAATATTTTATGGCTTATAGACGCCACTGTATTAGCTTAATAAAATAGATTACCTTTTTATACAAACCTGTTTCCGTCCAGCTTTCTCCAAGGGATATGTGTTGAAGTGTTGTTCTCATTTAAAAGTATTGTACTTACCTGGGTGAACTCGAACCTGTGAATAGCCTAAGAAAGAGTGTTACAGAGGACCCTACCTCTTAAATAAAAAGGTGGCGTAGTCTTGCAGTACCTAACAAACAGTATTATTCTCACAGTAATTACGCACCCCGCACTTTACCGTGCAACTGATATTTTATTGTTGTGAGTTTAATGTGTATTGTTATTTATTTATTATTGAGACAAAGTAAAGAGTGTCAGCATTCTAAAAAGAAGTGGCAAGTTACATGTGACAACCTGGCCACCGTCACATATTTGGCGTAGCGCGGCAGGACCGGGTAGAGAACAACACAAAATCCCTAAGAGAAACTGTATTGAAATTTTGCTGTTTTGCTGCTTTTTGTTTTGTTTTGTTTGGTTGAATCAAGAAAGTAATGATGATGATGCCAGTGTATCCAGGGGCACCGTGGCTACCTAAGTTTTCGGGCATAGAAGGTGAGGAGAAATACAGGGAATGGAGAGAACAGATTAAAGGATTATTGGGCACTCAGGATTTAACAGAGGAGAAAAAAGTTGCTTTTGTAGTACAGACCCTTACTGAGGAAGCTAAGCGACAAATTAGTGTAATTGACAAGGAAGATCGCAATACAGTGGCCAAAGTCTTTAAATGTTTAGACACGTTGTATAAAACATCTGTTTCTGCTTCCCAAGCTCGTGCCTTGTTCTATGGCTGTGCGCAACGCGCAGGCGAAAGTGTGCAGGCTTATATTTTGAGGCTTAGAGAGTTGTTCTGCGGGCTGCGGCGGCTCGACCCAGACACCGCTCCCTCCGATGCCATTCTGCGAGAGCAGTTACTTGTAGGACTGTCTGAAGGCCCTCTGGGTCAAGCCTTAAGAATATATGCCCGTCGAAACCCCACAGAAGACTTCGCCGCCCTAAAAAATGAGGCCTTCCTACTAGACACTGAACATAGAAGAGAAGGGACTGCTGAAATCTTGTGCCATGCTGTTAAACCTGTCTCTATCCCAACACCCTCACAGGAATCTGAATGGAGAGAGAAACTGAAACAGGAGATTATGGAAGACGTCAAATCGCAAATGCAGGGGTTTACGCAGGAGCTCATGAAAGAGATCAGACCGCTCCTTCGACCCAACACCACCGATACACGACCTCGCGGTTCGCCTCCATCTGAACGACGCCGGGAGCCGTACCAACGCAACGAGTGGGATGAGGGAGGTAGGCCGATCTGTAGGAGCTGTAGGCAGTCTGGGCACATTGCTCGCTTTTGTAAATCTGACCCCAATCATTTAAACTAGTACGCCCTGTCGCCGAGGTCCGGGAGACAGGGGTGCAGCGCGCACTCGCCAGATCAAGGGCTAATGAAGTGTTTATTGGGGACTGTCCGACTATTGGGATCACTATGGGAGGAGTCCACTTAAGGGGGTTACTGGATACTGGGTCACAAGTCACATTAATGCAGCAAAGCTTATTTGAGGAAAAATTCTCACACCTAACGTTGGGAAATGGGCCCCTTGTTTTTAAATTACGCGCCGCTAATGGTCTTGACTTACCGTACACTGGCTATGCCATATTGGACCTAGAGCTGGAGGGAATGAAGATCCCAGGGAGAGGAGTTGTAATCGTGAAAGATGAACATTGTACTCAACCGCTGATTATTGGGATGAATGTCGTGAACGCTGTATGGCATGCCCTCTTTAAATGGCCTGGGAGGCCTGTGTTTCCATGTCAGCAGGGAAGGACGCTGTGGAAGGACGCATTCGCCACCTGTAGGATGGTGGAGGCAGTGACGAACGAAGATGGGTCCATCGGTTATGTGTGGCCGGTCGGCCGGCGGAAGATTCGAATCCCCGCGCAGAGTGAAGTGATGATCTGGGGCCGCGCTTGGAGAGGACCAAATGGAGCGGACTACGAGGCCTTGATGGAAGCCTTGCCGGATGGAAAAGATTTGGGAGTGGCCCGTGCCCTCGTCACGGTGCGCCACGGACGTGTTCCCATACGAGTGTGCAACCCACACGCATATAGTCTGGTCCTGGACCGCCACCAGAAGCTGGGGAGGCTGTACCCGGTGGAAGAAGCGGATGTCCGAGGCGGCAGGGACCTGAGCCTGTCCCTGGGGACCGACGGAGAGGTGGAAGTGGCCGTAATCAGTGTGGAAGATGATGGACCACTGAAGACCCTGCCCGAAGAGATGGAAGTGTTGACGGAGCGTGATGACCTGCCGGAGGCGCAGAAGAGAGAGTTACACGAGATGTTGTGTCGGTGGAAGAAGGTGTTCGCCATCCATGACGAGGATTTCGGACGGACGGACGTCGTGCAACACCAGATACCGACCGGAGACGCGGCACCCATACGAGAGCGACACCGGCCGTTGCCGCCCTCCATGTACCGGGAGATGAAGACCCTCCTGAATGAGATGCTGGAGAAGGGAGTCATCAAGGAGAGTTGCAGTCCGTGGGCGGCACCTATCGTACTGGTCAAGAAGAAAGATGGCAGCTGGAGGTTCTGCGTCGACTACAGGAAACTTAACGCCGTGACGCACAAGGACGCCTTCCCCCTACCCAGGATAGAAGAGACGCTCACCAGCCTGACGAAGGCGCAATGGTTCTCCACGTTAGACCTGGCCAGCGGGTATTGGCAAGTAGGAATGGATCCCCGGGACCGGGAGAAGACCGCCTTTACGACCCCGCTGGGCCTGTTCGAGTTTCAACGCATGCCGTTCGGGCTTTGTAATGCGCCCGCGACGTTCCAGAGGCTGATGCAGCAGTGTCTGAGTGGTCAGGTGACAGAATCCTTGCTGGTATATCTTGATGACATTATAGTATATTCACCTGACTTCTCCTCTCATCTACAGCACCTCGAGCTCGTCTTCCAACGCCTGTGGAGACATGGACTGAAGCTGCGGTTAGACAAATGCAAACTTCTGCGGAGGGAAGTGCAATTTCTGGGCCATGTCGTGGACAAAGAGGGAGTGCGGCCCGATCCGGAGAAAGTGGTGGCAGTGCGGGACTGGACACCACCCTCAACGGTCCGCGAGGTCCGCGCGTTTCTAGGTCTAGCGGGTTACTATAGGCGTTTCGTGTCCTCTTTTGCTGCTATAGCACGACCCTTAAACAACTTATTGATAGGAATCCCAAATGACGTAAAATCCCACCAGTGTAAAGTCGAGTGGACTTCGGAGTGCCAGCGGGCGTTTGATGCGTTAAAGAGTGCCCTCACACAAGCCCCGGTGTTAGCGTATGCGGATTATACACAGCCTTTTGTGGTTTACACTGATGCGAGTGGCCGCGGGTTGGGAGCGGTTCTAGCCCAGGTCCAAGACGGTCACGAACGTGTAATAGCTTATGCAAGCCGCAGTCTCCACCCGACCGAGCAGAATGACGCAAATTATAGCTCGTTCAAATTGGAGCTTTTGGCCCTTAAATGGGCCGTGACCGAGAAGTTTAAAGATTATCTCACTGGCGCTCGATTCACAATATTCACGGACAATAACCCTGTTGCGCATCTCCAAACGGCTAGATTGGGAGCTGTGGAACAACGGTGGGCTGCTCAACTTGCGTCGTTTACTTTCGACATCAAGTATCGACCGGGCAAAAACAACGCCAACGCTGATGCCCTATCGCGGTTCCCAGTGCAGCCTGTAGATGTGGCGGCTGTACAATCGACGCCAGCAGCCCGGGAGGATGAGTGGAGAGAGACGCAGGATCGGGATCCAGATGTGCAGGTGGTGAAGAGGTGCGTGGAACGGGGGAGAGCCCCTAATATGGTGGAGAGGAAGAATTGGACTCGGGGAGCGCGGCAACTGTTACGCCAGTGGAACAAACTGATTATACAAAATCATGTGTTATATAGGAAGGTGACCGATCCTTATACCAAAGAACAATACTCACAGATCATTTGTCCAGGTTCACGCAGAGAGGAGGTATGGAGAGGAATCCACACGGCCGCGGCGCATGCTGGGTTGGAGAGGACCTTGGCCCAGCTGCGACGTCGGTTCTATTGGCCAGGCATGGAGGGAGCGGTGCGTCAGTTACAACAGGGTTGTGTCGCCTGCAGCCTGCAGAGGAACAGGTCAGAGCCTCGGGCCCCCTTACAACCCTTTGAAGTCTCATATCCACTAGAAGTAATAGCCATTGATTTCCTCACATTAGGTAGGCCTGCTGATGCGTGGCAAAACATTCTGGTAGCTACTGACTTATTCACCCGTTATAGTTGGGCTATTGCCACCCGAGACCAGACTGCGCACACCACTGTCCGTGCGTTATGGACGCATATTATCCAGCCGTTCGGCTGTCCGGCCCGGTTCCACTCAGATCGAGGCCCCAACTTCGAGTCCGAGTTAATGCACCATTTATGTCAGACTTATGGTATTGCAAAAAGTCGCACCACTCCGTACCACCCGGCTGGGAACGGTGGAGTGGAACGATTTAATCAGACATTACTGAACATGTTGCGATCACTAGACACTGATAAACAAGGAAGATGGAATGAGCACTTACCCGAGTTAGTTCATGCTTATAACAACACGATCCATAGTGCTACGGGTTATGCCCCCGCCTACTTAATGTTTGGCCGACATTTGAGGCGCCCTATAGATGTCCAGTTAGGAGTGCAGTCAGCGCAAGAGCGCATGGGAGTGGGTGGCTGGGTACAGGACCACCAACAGAGAATGGCGACAGCTTATAGGACCGCAGGGGAGAGGATGGGAGAAACGGCCAAGAGGAGAAAGCAGGTTTATGACCGTAGGGCCGGTATTACACCCCTATTACCAGGAGAGAGAGTGTGGATTCGAAATAGGAAGAGAGATGGCCAGGGGAAATTGAGTACGTGGTGGGACCCCGAGCCTTACGCAGTGATGGAACAGGTGGGAGCTACGGGGTTGGTGTACCGAGTCAGACCCGAGAAGGGGGGGCGGGAAAAGACCATACATAGAAATGCGTTGAAAGTGTGTGTAGCCCCCAGGTCGCCCCACGAGGACCCCCCAGCTGTAGTGCAGCCCGAGCAGGTAGAAGCAACAACGCCGCAGTATTATGGGTTTCTCTCCGTCCCGAGAGCACCAGATGAGCCACGGCGCTCGAGAAGAGCAAATATAGGCCAGCCACCCCAGAGGTATGGACATGATTAGGGACAGTTGCAGGGACTGGCAACGGAAAAGTGGGGGGGGATGTGACAGGGTCAAAGCAGGGGGGTGAAACCAAATTGTAACATTTTTTATTGATGATGAAAAACCTGTATTACGCACTTAAAAACATCATTCTCTTAACTATATTTCTGCACTGCATGTTTTATGGTTGACAATGTATTTCCCCCCGGTCCCCGAGCCACTTGACATTGGACTCCCCTATAGGCTGTGTGACATTGGCCTTGTGACAGCGGACGGCCAATGTCCCCAGGTCACGCTGGTGGCAGAGCGAATGAGGGCGGAGTAGGGTGTGGCCCACCTTATTCAAAAGTGAGCGCGAGCCACTTGGACAGCAGAGAGACAGGCATACAGGGCAGTGTGGAAGTGACAGCCAGAAGGGACGGTTGTGCACAGGAGGAGCAGACATACCACGGAGCAGAGGTGGGGAATACAGTGATCGCGGCACGTACCAAGCCACCAGCAGCGGACGGTGAGCAGACGGCGCAGTAGCAGCAGAGACGGGGAGGACAGACAGACGAACCAAGGAACGGAGGAGAGGTCCAGTGGCGATAACGTTGCGCGCTTCACACCCTCAAAGCCAGACGTACAGTCTGGCGGGCGAGTAAGTGTCCTTCTATGCAACGTTACCTTTATAAACCCACGGTCCTAAACCTCATATGTGAAATATACCTGAACAGATGAACTGGTTCTAGTTTCTATGATTGCAGGCAATACGCACGAAGACAAGAAGAGACAGTGATTCCTGGCCTAAACCCCCGCTCCAGTTAAACCCCATATAAGGACATTCCCACCTTTTGCATTGAACCGTGATGAGTATATGACATATAGCAATTGAATTGGCACTTGGCACTTTACTGCTTCAGTAATAGTTGGCACTTTAACGCTAAATTCATTATTTATTTGCTATAGTTTGCACAAGCCCTGTCTGTTTTTAGTGTTTGGTGATTGTCTGTATTCCTGTATTTTAGTTAGTTAGTGGGCGCATTAGGAGGTTGAGGTTTTAGAATTAGTGTTATATTTTGTTTATGCTTTTCAATATTTTATGGCTTATAGACGCCACTGTATTAGCTTAATAAAATAGATTACCTTTTTATACAAACCTGTTTCCGTCCAGCTTTCTCCAAGGGATATGTGTTGAAGTGTTGTTCTCATTTAAAAGTATTGTACTTACCTGGGTAAACTCGAACCTGTGAATAGCCTAAGAAAGAGTGTTACAGAGGACCCTACCTCTTAAATAAAAAGGTGGCGTAGTCTTGCAGTACCTAACAAACAGTATTATTCTCACAGTAATTACGCACCCCGCACTTTACCGTGCAACTGATATTTTATTGTTGTGAGTTTAATGTGTATTGTTATTTATTTATTATTGAGACAAAGTAAAGAGTGTCAGCATTCTAAAAAGAAGTGGCAAGTTACATGTGACAACCTGGCCACCGTCACAAAATCATAGATTATGAAGTAATAGAGCAAGAAGAAACAGGCGACAAACAAATCGTGACAGTCTTTTCCATCCCGTGCCTGTGTGACTCAACACCTGACATAATCGGATCATAGACCATGCTAACTGTGATTATGCAATCAACTCACCTGAATGGGCTAAGAGCACTTCTTGGAATTTCTCCCATTACCACACAGGTGAATCCTTGTTTGATGCAATTACCAAACTATTGGAAATGGTGGGTATTGATATTAAAATAAAGGTGCTGTCTGTGGTGCTGAAACACTGTGACATGTTTGCTTCTGGGGGGGATTTAACCCTAGTCGTAGTTGAAACCGGTAAGCCATATCACACGACTGGACTATGGAAAGGCAACGACTGTGCAACGTCCACTATAGGACATTGAACATAGTACAAAGCTATTTCACAAGAATGTTTGTGTGACTGAAAAAATATGTTTTTAGATTACCAACTACAAGGCAGCAACTTTGACAAGTTGCATGAGGAAGTTAGTGTACGCACATCCGTGGCCCAGGTGCAAGACAAGCAGAAGTATCACAAAAGAAAGTAGTGAAAGTAGTGAAAGTAGTCTGCACACTGGTGATGCTAAAAAAGCTCTGCTGTATTTTTATTGCGTCGTCAACGTTTTGATCGATCAGATCTTCATCAGGACATATACAGTACATAAACTTTGACAAGTTGGCATTTCAGTCTGGGGTCTTGCCCTGTGCCGGCTTCTTGCCTTGTGCCGGCGTATGATTGACTATTACTGGTACATCCCATGAGGGGACAAGGGACAGGAGCATTGACTAGTAATTGACTAGTAGTGTAGATCCCATAAACTGGACAGACAGCTTGCTAGTCGGGTGTATGGCTATTTTGGTGAACGGAGATGCGAGGTGTCGATCCATGGAAAGGAGATGTCAAGGTCTGTAATTAATCTCCGCCAAAGCTTGTAGATCGTCTATTTTCGGCTAGGGTTGGATGCAGTTCCCAGTTTGACAGTATGCCAGTTCTCCATCTATTTCTGCTGTGCTTACTCCTCAAATAGTGCACCAAGTTCTACCTGAGGAGGATGATCAATGCTGCCTGCATAAAAACAAATTAAGCATTCTGTAAACATTTGCGGGACTCCAGTCGTGCAGTGTTCTCGGGCTGGAGTTAATTTTCGGCCCAAATACATATTTTAATGTCTCTCGTGGATGATGGGATGACGTTAGTCTCAAGCCCTGGATTGCACCGTGGTTATTAATTCACAAAAATGACATAGGTGTCATTGAACGATTAGAAAAATACTTTGGGAATTGAGGTCCTTGGCCCGCTGGCAGCATGCACATGAAATTTGACACTGATCCGCCTAGTTTGCCAGATTAACTGTGGACAGACAGACATGTCTACAGACAGGCAGACAGTAGAGAGGGTTGAATGCAATTTCTCTGACTGCTGGAGATAATAATAATACGTATTTATGTGTTAAAGGGGTGGTTACAGAAATACAATATATGCTTCTTGTTAATATGTTCTTAGGTATGTTCAGATTATGATGAAAAGTAATGCAATGTTTTGTTTATCTAAAAAAAGGAATAAAAAGTACAAAAAAAGGAATGTTCAGAGGCAATCTAGACACATCTAATCTGATGTGATCAGTAGGGACATTTTAATGCTAAGAGTAAAGGGGGGTTGAAAGAGGCTTATCCTCTCGATGGTATTCTGATTAAAGATTCTATTACCACTGCGTGTTTTTGCTTGCATAAGACAAGGAATCAGCTACATTAAAATTCAAACGATGCTGGCTAATCAAGTGGGTGAGTTGTTTTGTTAGTGGTGCACATACAGCTGGTGTTTGCCTGAGATTTACAGTATAGTCATAGCCTTCTTTTACATACGGTATCCTACGAAAATCACAGCATATGTTATACAGATTTCAAAGGCAGCCTTTTTTTCCACCTACATAACATTGCAAAAATCAGGCATATACTGTCTTGAAAAGATGCAGAAAAACTAGTCCATACGTTATTACATGTATTACCTCCAGGCTGGATTATTGTAATGCGTTATTATCAGATCCAGAACACTGCTGCACGTGTACTGACAAGAACAAGGAAAAGAGATCATATCTAACTATATAAATGGCGACCAACTTCCGCACCCTCGGTGTCCACACCCCACAGCTCTGTTATCGACTAAACAACGCACCGCCAGACCACATGTCGCCAACTGACTCGCCACGCCGGCCGCGCTGAATTTACGCCTCGCGTAGGGGACATCTCACTGCTCAATACACCTTTTCCACCGCGCAACATAATTAATTCTACTCACCAAATGTCGGACAAAACGGAAGGGGAGGCAGCTTCGTACCGTTTACCGTGCGCACGACCTCATCACCACAACAGCACGCAGCCGCTGCGGGGGATTTTTCCTTTTTTTCCAAACTTTTTTTTTGGTCACCATTTTCTCCAGGCACCATTTCTGGTGTAACGTCGGGTGTTTCTTTTCACCAGCCAATCACCTTTCACGTTGCCACGTCCGTTGCCACGTCGCGCTGACGTACGCTAAACAAGCGCTGCCGTGCGCACAATGCAAACGAGCCCAAAGGCGCGCCAAAATCAGCCGACCATTGCTTAGACACAAAGTCAGACCTGGCAACGCAGCCTACGCCAATCATGTGTGAGAGATCTACAAGCTATGGGGCAGAGACGCCACCGTATCTTAGCAACAACTACAGCGCTCACTCTCATTGGTCGTGTCACGCTAAGAGCAGTCTCCAGACAATGGCATCGCAGACAGCTTGCTGTTACTGCTGTAGCCATCACAGGCAGTTGCAGCACGACGGACAGGGCGCTGTGATAGCTGCCATGTCGCTAACGCTAACCTGGTTGTCATGCCTGCAGCGGCTGTGCAATCACTTTGTCAACAATGCACGTTCGTGTGGTGAATGTCTATATTGCTGCTCAGTTCGTCCATTGTAGATGGTGTATGTTTGTGTGTGTCTTCTGGAGAACTATGTCGCTCCACAGCAACTACAGTAACTAACGTAATGGCAGGACCGCCCCGTGCAACAGATGTTAGGCTGCATTATGGTCATGTAGTAATTTCAGATAATTTCGCTCCGATTAGAGCAGTGTTTATCAACCCTTTCACGCCGCCCCCCCCCCCCCCCCCCCCCCCCAAATACACGTACTTGATCTGGGACCCCCCCATTCTGTTTGACTCCGTTCCACAAGTAAATATTGTGAAAATAGCCGATCTACAAGCTCGAAACGCCTCACGTTCAGAGGCTTTGTAAGCTTGGAGATCGGCTATTTTCTACATGATTGCCTCTTTCTTACATTCTTTGCCAATGTGGCCCATGTTTTCATAGCATAGTTTATTGACTACTTCTGTTGCAGAAATGGCCATTTCCTTTACTTTCGGTTTTTTATTGTCTCCGCCAGGCCGAAAGGCATGGCGCAACACTATGTTTCACCCCCTGTCCGTCCGTCTGTGATAGCTAATCTCTCACATCGTTGACTTGATCGCAGCAAAATAACAGCCCGATGTGGAGAGTCAGTGAGAGCTGGATAAACGACGTAAAATGTGTCAAAAGGAGTCTGTACGGCTGTCGATAAATGAACACATGACGTTGGTGGGAGAGCAGATATTGTGTCTTTTGGACAAACAGCAGCGTGGTGCTGATGTTTGTTGTGTGAAGCAGCTTAATGTCAGAGTGTTTGTGTTGGAGCGCCTCAGTGCGGCTGCAGAGTTCATGTGCAACCTCTTCCAGAGAGACACAGAGACACTAGAAACTCTGCTGGGGAAAAAAAACACTGCTGGGCATTGACTTTCCTATGGACATTGATCTACACACTGCAGGTATATCTGCTACACACACAACATCAAACTACACACTGCAGGTATGATGCAGCGTTTGCATTACAGCCAGCATGCCAGCGTAGTTCCCATATGCTTTCAAGGTGGGCTAAACCATATGGACCCCATGTCAGCAATGTCAGCGGCATCCACTTCAGTCCCAACTGCGATGCCCATGCAGGCTATAAGTAGCTTCTACCTGGCCCTTTGGTGGGCCCCAACTAGCCATGTTTATGTGGGACCAAGGCGGGTCCTAACTGGGTTTGCCCATGCAGGCTTTAACTGGGTTCTACCTGGGCCCTAGGTGTACCCTAACCAACCACAGTGCAGTGCCCATCGCTCCAATTGTTGTGACGTCAGGGCTCTCAATACTGCACATTGGTGGAGGAGGAGGGGCCGCAGGGCGACCGCACACATCGCTGAACCAATGGTAGCCCACGGATGTTTCCTCTGTGGATTTACAATCTGCCCCTCTATGCCACATATCATCCGCACTACAGGGTCTTCACTGACCGAGCCACGGCCCCACTGACCCTCATGACGCTACGCCACTTAAACGTGCGGCAGCATGCGCTGGGTTGCCAGGTTTGCACAGCCTGCGCCAGAAACAAGCAACCACCTTCATGAAAAAAAAAAAAACACCGAAATGGTCCGCAATGTTCCAGGGGTGTCCCCGCGCGTCCCAACACTCCACAGGGGGTCAGTGGACCATCAGGGGGTCCGCGGACCCCCTGTGGACCCCCTGAAACATAACAAATATTATTTCTTCAAATTTTTTCCTTTTTCAAAAAATTTTTTCCACAGTTTCACTCCGGCGATTTGGGTCCCCCAATATACACACGGCTGGGCCCCGTGCGCGGCTGGGGTTGAGGGGGGCGTAGCCCCCCGAAACTCTAGTATGTTTATATTTGGTTCTCTGCACTGGTTAATCCCCCTCACCTACAGTACATAGACCTTAATGGTCAGGCACCGTCATACCTTAAAGAGCTCATTGAGCCTTATAGCCCCGCTAGAACACTGCACTCTCAGCATGCAGGCTCACTATGGTTCCTAGAATGTCCACGAGTTGGATGTGAGGCAGAGCGTGTAACTATCAGGCTCCTCACCTGTGGAACCTTCTCTCAGTTTTGGCCCGGGAGGTAGACAGACTCCTTCTCCACGTTTAAGAGTAGGCATACCATTTTCCTTTTTGAGAAAGCACATCGTCAAGCCTGGCTCAGGCTTGCCTGTGACTGTGACTAGCCCTTAGTTATGCTGGGTTATGACTCACCGAACTCCCCTCCTCTTCCTCTCCATCTGTATGCATTCATGTCCCATCCAGTCTAGAGTTGGACAAACATCCCTGCTGTGGATCAAGGTCTTCCCAGTATTAATGGCTGCAGACTATTAGCTGCAGACTATTATTTCTCTCTCTCTCTCTCTCTCTCTCTCTCTCTCTCTCTCTCTCTCTCTCTCTCTCTCTCTCTCTCTCTCTCTCTCTCTCTCTCAACCCAACCCAACTATGAACCGGTCAAGGCAGATGGCCGCCCACCTAGAGCCCGGTTCTGCCTGAGGTTTCTTCCTGTTGGAGGATGCCATCGCCAAGCGCTTTCTCATGGGTGAGTTGTTGGGTCTCTATAGAGCAGTGGTTCTCCCCAAAAAATTGGGCCAGCGCCCCCCCAATCCAATATGCAGGTCCCTTACCGCACACCCAATTAAGATTGGCGCACATGTTTCTGCTCTGACAATTAATGTTTGTTTATTACTGAATAGAATTAATAAAACATCTTGTTTTACATTACTTTTAGAATGGACTGTTAGAATGTGATCATTAGCCTACTTCCCATGGAGTAAAAGATGTAAAAAATGTAATAAAAAGGCCTGTGATGATTATAAGTATAATTGTAAAACCGTAAAATAGGCCAGGCATATCACTGTATTATTATTTACTGTTAAATAACACCTACAATTATGAATTGGAACTTGAAACACTAATTGGATCTCCTTATTGATCACAAACAGCAAATGTAACTATCAACATTGATAGATGAGTTGACATGAAATTAAATGCATCACAAAATGGACATGGCCACACACACACACACACACACATACACACACACACACACACACACACACACACACACACACACACACACACACACACACACACACACACACACACACACACACACACACACACACACACACACACACACACGAGCGCTATAGTGGTAGTTTATAGTGGTAGTAGTGGTAAACAACACCTGGGCAAATCACCATAATCAAATCACAGCCATCACCTGCAGTCTAATGCGACAACCCCAGCAAGAGATTGGTCCAAATGGAAGTTTTCTATAAAAATACAATGGGAACTATACATTTCACCCACTTTTTTACTTCTGTAAACCTGTGATGTGACAATGAAGCTGATTCTGATTCTAGTGTCCCTCACATTGATTGGCTACCAAAAATGAGGGTAATCTTGCAGCTCAATATGACATGTTGGAACCACAGTGAAAAGCCACGAGGGAATCCTGAAATTACCAACCTCCATGCTATTCCTAGTTTCCCAGTTCTTGGTTGTTAGCTCTGTCCCTTTAAGACAGAAAGAGCAGTGAGATTCAGATACTGCAGTGCTTAAATTTGACATGCACTCTGACTAAACTCTGTATTGTACAGTAGAGTTGTGTAATGTGTACCAGGCTTTAGTCACCTATCATCACTATGATGATGTGAGGCTGACCTGCCAGGTGCTGCAAGCACGTGCTGAGTTTTAACCCATTAAGACCTGAGGCCGATTCTACAAATGCCTTCTAAAGCAGTAGTTCTCAAACATTTTCGTGTCAAGGACCCCCAAATTGATATATATATATATGGCCGCGGACCTCCCATCTGAATCTTTTTGTACCAGGGACCCCCAGAAGAGAAGACTTGTGTGAAAAAGAAAATCTAAATTTTCCAAACATTTTCAATATTTTTCAAAAACGTAAAAAAATTGCAGATGTACAAGCTCTCAGCGCGGCACGAAGTGACGCGCTGTGAGCTTGTATATCTGCTATTTTTGAGAACCAATGTTCTAAATCCTAAGCTTATTGAAAAAAACATATAATGCCATATAGTTAAAATCTGAAATGACATAGATGCTTTCCCGGTTTTGTTGGGCTAAGAGGTGCAAAATATAAATACCATTCCTCACTGACCTTGATGTGTTTTGATGTTTTTTGCAGCACTTCATTGTCTGTTAGCTGCTTTCAGGAAACCACAACCGCAGCCAATTATCTCTCTGTTAAGGCGCTTCCCCTGTCTCTGACAAACCCTGCATATTTTATCCCTGCATGTCACAGCTTTTCATGTTCTGACACTGTCACCCCTCCATGTCAGTGCAGATCCCTCTCAGCACAGAAAGGAGAAGTGAGATGGAGAGAGAGAGAGAGAGAGAGAGAGAGAAAAGGGGGGGGGTGTAGAGGGATGGAGGCAGAGGCGATAGGCCTTTGAGTGAGTGTGACACTTTACCTGGCAGTGTAGGCCATTGGTTTTGAAAGTGGGGAACTGTGGCCCCTAGGGGGCCCCTAGGTGGTGCCAGGGGTGGCATTTGGAAAGGAGAGGAAAATGATCTACAAGTTCACAAAGCCTTGCACTGTGACACGCTGTATGCTTGTAAGTTGGCTATTTTTATTTGGGGGTCATTCAAAGGATACAACTACAGTATACACACATCGACCGTGGTTGCTGGGCTAAAAAATACTTAAACGTTCAAGAGGGAGAGCCCGCACACCAAACTATGATAAAGACATATTTATTTGGAGGAAATATGACAACGTTTTGATCCAATATGGATCTTCTTCAGGTCAGTTTAACATGCACACGTGTTCAGTCATTCTTAAAATGCTGGTCCCCCATTGGGTGCCACCCCCCACAACAGGGCGAATCATCAGCCTTAAAGTGCACTACATAGGTTGCCATTTACTGGAGACAGAATACAGAATATTAATCATAGAAAACCTAAAAAATATGTAGTTTTTTTTACAATAATGCCCTGTGTAGGTCTGTGGGTTGTCACCTAGAAGTTCAATTCGACCAAAATACACAGTACGGTAAATCGGATCAAAACATTGTCATTTTTCTTCAAATAAAGATGTCTTTAGTTACCATAGTTTGGTTTGCAGGCTCTAGATCTTTATTATTTGGGAGTCCTTGGCATGGAAAAGTTAGGGAACCCCTCGTGTAGGCTATTGTATGCAGGGGGGACAACAGTTCTCAGTACTCAGTGTCTTGTATCTGTTTTTTCTTTGCCAGTTTTGTTAATACAAGTACTGTATTTGAACAGATAGATGGCATTAAGCTGACATTATGCTATGCATGCTGTAGCTTCTAAAGGGACTTTCAAGGGACATTCAATGTATTCATGGAAAGGATTTCAAGGCACATGTCGTGCAGGGGGGGATCAATTTGCAGCACAGAGTGAAGCGGCCGGGACGAGGATCAGCATCTCTAAAATCTTGGCCATGGTTCTCAGCAGGCGACCGGTGGATTGTCCACTGCATGCAGGGAATGAGTCCTTAGCCCAAGTGAGAGAGTTCAAGTATATCGTTTTTTTCTCAAGTGAAGAGAGGATGGAGTGTGAGATCAGCCGGAGAATCGGAGCAGCGGGAGTGGTATTCTGCTTGAAAATAGAGCCGAGTCGGAAGGCAAAGCTCTCAATCTACCGGTCAATCTTCATTCCTACCCCTCACCTATGGTCATGAAATGTAGGTCATGACCGAAAGAAAAAGATTGCCGTGACAAGCAGCAGAAATGTGATTACTCCGGAGGGTGGGTGGCTGACATTTCCCATAAGGCTAAGGTGAGAAGTTAAGTCATCCATGAGGGAATCGGCGAGTACAGCCACTGCTATTTTGAGTTGAAAGGAGCCAGTCGAGGTGGTTCGGGCATCCAGTAAGGATGCTTCCTGGTCACCGCCCCCAAGGAGGTTTTCCAGGCACCAGCTGGGAAGCCCCAGAGCAGACCGAAGACCAGGTGGAGGGCTTACATCTCCACACTGGCCTGGGACGCCTCGGAAAGATGTGGCCTGTCTGGGGTCCCCTGCTGGAACTGCTACCAACTCCGCGACCCAACTTCGGAATGAGCGATTGAAGATGTACAGTTTGGATGTATGGATGTATGGATGTATGGATGTATGGATTCAAATATAAAAACATTTAAATATCATTGCAGTGATACTTAGTAATTCTACCACAGGTTACATCTAAAATGTACTATATCATAATGCAGTTTTTCCCTGACTGTATCTGGCTGAAAGCGCTATCCTAATGCAATGACATGCTTTCTTGTTGGGGAAAGATCTTATTAATTAGCCAGGAGTATGCTGCTTCTTAAATAGTGGGGAAAAAACGTAGTGTCGAGTCCAGTTGTCAAAGTCTGTATGGATGTATGGATCGATGGATGAATGAATGGGTGGATGGATGGATGGATGGATAGATAAATGAATGATATCAAAGCCAATGTGAACCCTGGCAAATGTGGGCTTGTTTGTCCCCGTCATACATTCATGTGCATGTGCACACACATACATACACACACACTCACGCATCACATACAAACATAGGTGTACACAACGCGCACACGCACGCACACATGCACACACGCACACGCACGCACGCACGCACACACGCACGCACACACACACACACACACACACACACACACACACACACACACACACACACACACACACACACACACACACACACACACACACACACACACACACACACACACACACACACACACACACACACACTGTTGTGGCTTGGGCATGCACCACGTGCAGAGTGAGCATAATTAGTAAACTCGTTAAGCTCATCTGCATTTCTCTTCAAAGGGGATCGATGCAAATGGAAAGGATTTAGCCACTGGCGACAATTAGGCCAAACACAGTGCAGCAGCATTGGTTACAGGGAGGCAAAGTAAATGTTATTGCAGCAAATACATACATTTTCTGCACCCGCTCACACAGCACATACAGCAATAGCATCCAAACTGTATACTAGCACTTCATTCACTCTAACTTTGAATCAACTTCTGCACTGGCTCCCAGAATGAAGCCTTGCATAAGCCTAGTTAACCAGTGAACATTCTGCCAAAATAGCCGATCTACAAGTTCACAACGCATCGCATTGTAGATCGGCTATTTTCTGGAAAGACTTTTGGTGTAGAGGGAGAAAAGGAGGGGGGCCTAGTCTAGACCCCTGGCCCTGAGAGACCCCGGTCAACAAAGTGTAATGCTGAAAACCAGGCTTACAAGAGAAATGGTTTGGTTTCCACTTAAAATATCCACTACAGTCTGAAGAAACGTGGGAGCTATATAGAGTACCTTTGCAAAGATGATTGATAGTTCGAAATGAGAACCTAATTAAGGTGTTTTATGGAGGTAATTAAAGCCTTAGTTGACAAAAGATAAAACATTTACACACCATATCCTCCATAATTCAGAGCTTCTGAAAAATGAAATTCAGGTAATGATTGATTTAAGGATATATATACAGTATAGCATTATGGGAATGAGTTATGCAGAAGGATACTTCAATGTTTTTTTTGTTTTTGTAGGTTTGACGGTCATGCACACGGTTGAAAGAGTCGTCCTGATTTTGATTGGCGGTTTATCCCGGTGTCCTTATGGAGCGTTGCATGTCAACAAACAAGCCCCGTCCTGTTGTCAATCTCTGTGTTTTCAAGTGTATATGGTGCTTTCCGATATTGATTTCTCCATTACCCAGCTCTGCATTTGAAGTGTGTGTGTGTGTGTGTGTGTGTGTTTGTGAGAGAAACAGTAAGAAAGAGACAAACAGACACTTGCGCACAGATACAAAAATAAAATAGGAGAGACCAGCCAAGCCTGGGCATCTTAATCAAAGCTGTCAGACATGGTGTACGCACCAGTCAATTGATGATCCAATCACGTTGCCGCATCATCTTAGCCGCCGCTGTGGCATGGGTCATCTGTCTCTTTCACTTTACCTCGCTTATCTCACCTCCCCTCTGTCTCCACCACTCCGTTTCACTCCTCTAATGAATCCCACCTGAGCACTTGTTTTCCTCGCGAAACACCTGAAACCCTGCAACGCCATATTGACAGACACAGGGCGAGGATACAAGATGGAGTACGGTGAACAGACTGGTGTCCCAGTTTCAACCCGGGTGTTCAGAGTGACGACAAATATCTTTGAAACACTAAAAAGGCCTGGTTTTCAATATTCACCAGTTTTCAACACAGTTAAAATAATAACACATATTTTGAGTGCTTACTTAGATGTTTATTATGTTCTATAAGGTGCGGTCACTAGGTGTGCTAAGTGCTAAAATAATTGTCTCCCAAATACGGGGTGGAGAAAAAAAAGTTAATTGAAAAGAAAAGAATTGTCAAAAGTAGGGAAAAAAGCAGAACTACAAGCTCACAATGCATCGTGGGCTTGTAGATTTTAAATGTTTTGATATTTTTTTTAATCGGATCAAAGTTATTAAGGGTTGGGTTTTTGAAAATATGGTCACCTGAGCACTTGTTTCCTTCAAAACGCAAAACACCTGAACGTCTGCACCGCCATATTGATGGACAAACAACTAGAATACGAGATGAAGGAGGGAGGAACGGAGGGACAGAGGAAAGGGAGGGACAGGTCGATGTATTAAGGGGTCCCCATGAGTTGGATGACAAGAGGATGGAACGATGGTGAAACATGCTGATCAGCGGCCCTCGTGTTAGCACTAAGCCGCGCATCTCATTAGAGGAGGTAATTAACGGAGGAGCGTGGCTGTGTTTGCTCGGAGGCTGGAGGCGTTCTGACGGGGAGGAGAGGGAGACATGCTGTGTTATCAGAGGTTAAAGCCGCCGCGGGTCACGGAAATCCAGAGACAGCGGCGTCTGCGCTCGTTTGGGCTACGCTCAGAGGCAGCATTCAAGCAGCTCGTTTATTTTGAGAAAAGCGAAGGCAGAGATATGTGGGGGGCTGCATTCGGTGGAGCTGAGCCGCCTTCGGGTCAGCTCCACGGCAGTTTTTAGTAATCCTTTTCTCATTAGGTGGGACCTGGTAAGAAGTGGAGATAATTAGCAATGGGTTTTACTGTAGTTTGTGACAATGGATGAGACATGCTGTCTTTGAACAGCTTCATCCCAAGATAGGGGATGCAATGCTTACTATGGAACAGTCTAGTTGGGGATACAGCTGGCTGCAGGCCTGCATTCTGGTTTAGCATGCAGGTGCCTCATTTAGTATTCCACACCACGTTGCCCATCTGAACCTGTCCAGTAGAGACCAAAATGGGTTTCACATTGCCACTGCACTGTCCCAGGCTTCCAGCCAGTGTACGGTGACACCCGTTGTGTTCCTCTATTAGAGGACAAATCGGTTTTGATGACGTTTGATGAAGTGATGAATGATTTTAACCTTTTGACAGACAGAAAAAAATAATACCCCTTGGGAGCATGGTAATAATACCCTCAACATTCTAGTGAATTGGACTATTTGCTTATGGCTGAAGAACAATTTTGAATGTTGGTGACTTAGAATTGACCCAGTTACCCCCAAACTTTACCACATGAACCCTTTGACAAGACATGCCCAGAACCAGTGGCGTGCACAGACATTTTGAGGGGCAGGTGCTCAAGTAAATTATACTTTTTTTTGTTGACTTGGTCTGCTCTTTTTTCCCTCTACACCTATACCTCTTTGCCAAAAATAGCCGATCTACAAGCCCACAACGCCTCGCAGCGCGAGGCATTGTGGGCTTGTAGATCTGCTATTTTTGGCTAAAGTTCTCCTCAGAAAAGGGATGCTAGGTTTCGAGTGGTTATGGTAAAAAGAAAAAACATATCACATAAAGATTTGGCGCCTGTAGACCCCGTAGGGGTCCCGGACCCCCTGTTGAAGACCCCTGCTGTAAACTGAAAAAAGGGCACTTCTGGTCAAGAGGGCAAAGGGCAGGTGCTCTAGCACCACCTAGAGTCTATCTGTGCACGTCCCTGCCCAGAACCCTCTGTTCTGAGCATGTCATGATAGTTGAACACTGGGTGAAAATAGGCGAACACTGGGTGGAAATAGCAGACCTACAAGCTCACAGATCACAATAAAGCGACAAGTTGTAAGCTTATAGATCGGCTATTTGACGTACAACAAAGCACAGTATAGGTTTTAAGTGGTTAATCAGGTAATCTATGGACCATTGCCCACCTTTCCTGAAAGTTCCATGTTACTTTGTGCAGCCGTTTTTCAGTAAAGCTGCTAACAAACAAACAAACAAACAACTTACACCGTAGGCCTATGCAGTAGAGTGCATCACTCCGCCAGCACTATAGTCAAGATATGCCACTACAGTATATGCCACTGTAGTCAAGATGTGCCTGAGAAATGACAGATTACAGATCATTGACCTTTTCAACCAAAAGTTAAATATCTCTCTGGGGCAGCCTGCCTGCCTGCACCAATTCTCACTCAAATCTGCCCGTGCATTCTTCATTTTAACCATGACCTTCACTGTGAACTTGACATTTCCGACCCAAAAGTGAATCATCTCTTTGGGGCAGCCTACTGATCATACTGACAGCATTTGGCCATCCATCCTTGAGTTATTTTGCTAAGAGACATACTGTAGGCAGATGAACAAACAGGATGGGGTAAAACAACCTCTGCTGGCAGAGGTAACAGTCGAACCGTATGAAAACAATACCCCTCCCAGAGGGGACAGCGTGAACATGAATAAAAAGTAAAAGGTTGACTTTGTTCAGAATTCTAAACATGACTTTCTCTGTGTGCCCGACTAATATTATCTGTCCAATTAAATAGCACACTATGATAGGGTATTGTTCTCAAGGAGAACGTGACACGCGCATTGCTATTTCTTATGTCATAAGTCAGTGGTTCTCAAACTTTTTAATCTCAAGGACCCCCATAACTGTGAGAGTGTACACATGGAGCTAAATGGACTCATTTGGGTCCATTTGTACGCTCTCAGATTTACAGACCTGTAAGGGTCCATTTGGAACCCCCGCAAGTAACCCTGAAGGTCCCTGACTCCTAGACTCGACTTTGAGAACCACTGTCTGTCATAATTTATACATGTCATGTAGGTTAAGTGTGTATTATTCAGCATTTATACATAGGAGAAACATTACTCATTACTGTGTCGCTTTGTTCGCTCTCATGCCAAAAATCCCCTATATTTTATCTATAATGCGTCTCTATGGTTTGAATATTCCCTTGTTAAGTAAAGCCAGCTTGCCTCCTTGGTTATGATATGCATTATTATACTCGCCAACAGTGTCAGTTTGATTAATTATCCTGTGTTCTCATGGCCTAGATTTAAATTTGATAGCTGCTCTGTATTTTAATTTACCGTTTCCCTATAAGTGCTGACTAACTGTCTTCTGTCAAAATGTAATGGGTCATTCGAATCGTTTAACATTATCTGGTGGCCATTTTAGCAAGTAATAATCTACTTATCATATTGCCGCTGTCGGGTAGAAACCTTGTATAAACTGTTACTTTTCAGGAAATGGAACAAATAACCTGTGTTCCAATGGATCCAATGTAGTTATGATTTGGTTACAAGCTCTTGTTAATACTTTTCATTGGTGGAATATTTTTTAAAACAAAATAGCAGATCTACAAGATCTACGTGTCGCATCGGCATTGCTGCACGTTGGGACCTTAAGATCGGCCATTTTTGCAACTTTTGTGTGACACTGTTGTATCACATGAAAGTTAAGTTGACGAAAAAACAAAAAAGTTGAAATATGGAGATACAAGGTTTCTGCCGGACAGCGACGATAATAATGTCGGTCCATAAATACCACAAATGAATTGTTTTGTCTAATGTTATTAGACAAAACAAGATAAGACAAATTAGCTGTGACTAAGACTGATGTCATCCTTCTGAAGCAATGACATCACCCTGGATGGAGCCTTTCTACGGTGTGGAAATATATATATTTATATCAATTATTTTAAGCCTAGAATCAAGCCATCAAGGGTCCTGGTGAATCATGACCATAAAACGTTTGATTCTGTGAAAAAAACTTTTTGAAAACGGCAAAACAAAGGGTATTTATTAAATATAGTATATCATATAATTAAATATAAAATAAAATAAAATCACAGAAAAAAATGTTTTATGGTCATGATTCACCAGGACCCTGGATGGCTTGATTCTAGGCTTAAATTAATTGATATAAATATTTTTGGAAATGTCAATGGGAAAAATGCATTGACTATTTTGAAGTGGAACCAGAAAATGGCTGCCACTGCTATGCCCTATTGGTGAGCTGTCTAGAACAATGGTTCTCAAAGTGGGGTCCAGGGACCCCCAGGGTTCCTTAGGGGGGCCTAATATGGACCCTTACAGGTCTGTAACTCTTACGGGTCCATTTGTTACTGTATGTGACCCCATTAGGATCACACACCAAATTTGCCAAATGGCAAATCGGACGGACCGGTTTCAGAGAACCGAAAAACCACAAATATCTATCTATCTATATATGTCAGCCTGCGGGCCTTTTGTTACTAACGTATTACTGCAAAGCTGAAAAGCCAACAACGAAGAGAGCATTTGTTTTTAAGAACAAGTGTCCAGCTTTTTGTTGGTCATTACAGTCTCTGGCTGCAGCAGACTGAAACGACAACAAACCTACACTGTAGACTAGAGTTTGTCTTTTGTCTTTGGGACAAGTTTTGGAACATCAACCTGTGTGTGTGTGTGTGTGTGTGTGTGTGTGTGTGTGTGTGTGTGTGTGTGTGTGCGTGCGTGCGTGCGTGCGTGCGTGCGTGCGTGCGTGCGTGCGTGCGTGCGTGCGTGCGTGCGTGCGTGCGTGCGTGCGTGCGTGCGTATACAGTACATACAGCATGGATGATTCATACAGATAGACTGTACATATGTTCACACATCTATAAAGCTATTAGGTGCACAGATGTCCAAGTAATCACACTTCATACTGAACACAGAATGATTCATCAAGGAAGAGGGACATCTGGAACACAATATGTAATAATAAAACATAACACAGTAACAATTGATTGATCAAGTGGGTTCAAGGTACCCAGTATTAGTTAAAAAAAGAATGAACATATTTTCACCGCTTGGCCGCTCTTGATTGACTTCGAGACTCCAGCTGTAGATGATGCCTGTCATTTGGATCATTTCCTGTTCCCGTTATGGTGATTTAGTCACTTACCTCCTGTCGGTCCTATAGCTCAACAAATGCCTCGTCCACAAGGCAAGCAAACTGCACCAAAAAACTAAAGTAATCTCAATGCCGAATGAATTAAATATATCAAGACAATTACAGTCAGCAAAATGTCAGGCCAGGAGGAGTCTGCCTAATAACCTGTGAAATTGTCCTGTTCTGTTCATTATTCAAAATGAAATGCACACATGAACACACAAACGCACATATGCACTCCGACGAGGGCATACATGCAGAGTTCACGCCCATGCCTGTTTGTATAGTCTGTGTGAATGTGTACAGTACATGCTTGCGTTGTGTGTTTGTTTGTTTCTGTGTGAGTGCGTGTCAGCTTTGTGTGTATTCGTGTGCTATCATCAGTATGACATGTCCATTGTGCATGTGTGTGTATCGCGAGAGAGAGCAATGCAATCTCCTAGTATTTAGTAAAAGACGGAACAAGGACTGAACCTCTCAAAACAATTATAGTCAATCACTTCAGTGTGTGTGTGTGTGTGTGTGTGTGTGTGTGTGTGTGTGTGTGTGTGTGTGTGTGTGTGTGTGTGTGTGTGTGTGTGTGTGTGTGTGTGTGTGAATGAATGTGAATGTGAATGTTATTTTTATGGTTAAAATGCCTCTCCAAGCATAGAAAAATCAACAAGAAATGTGTTCATGTACACACAGTAAAATCCTCAGTGTTAATTGAACTCAGTGTAAAAAATGGGCCCAAATGTACCGGTAAGGATAGACTTTACAATCTTAGCATGAATAAAACATTGACAGAGCTCCTCAGTAGGAACCTGCACTCACACAGAGTCAACGCGCATGTGTGCGCACGCACACACACGCACACACGCACGCACGCACGCACGCACGCACGCACGCACGCACACACACTATACACACATAGGTACATACATACACATACGTCCACATGACACCGAGGGTAAATAATTGATAACACATTATTAACAGGGTTAATAATGAATCTGCATGCATGTATGATCACAAGGCCACACACACAAACATACCAGTGCAAGAGGAAGTAATGAAAAATGCAGTCGAACCGTGCAGCACCCACGGTTCGGCCGCTTGCGATGTCATTCTCTGTACCTCTGCATTGATGAGCTGTGTGGCATTGTAATTAGCAGTGGCCCATTCATGGATGTACTGTATGTGCCAACACTCAGATTGGCCTAATTAAAGGCATATGCCACACTAGCTAACAAGGGTGTTTGTGAGAGAGAGAGAGAGAGCGAGAGAGAGAGGGGGGTGTCAGACGGACAAAGCTTGAATTGAATGAATTGAGCTCGCGCAGGCGGAGGGGTGGAGAGAGAGGAGATGGGAGGAGAGCAGAGTTTATGGTGGTAAAGCAGCAACGTGCAAATAAGGTTTGGGGAGGTGTAGGAAGTGGAGGCCAAGCTGGAAGAAATCTCGGTGACCCTGCTGGGGCACCAGGGGATGACACGTCAAAGGAGAGATGGAGGGAAAGAGAAAGAGAGGAGGGGGGGATGACCTACAGTAGTGAGTGTTAGTAAAATCAGGCAAGGTGATAACCATCATGACCCAATTTGGATGATGACCCGCTGAGCACAGGGGGGCAGCGGTAAAAAGCTGCTCTTCCACTCCCCCGTGGAGACTAAAGACCAGTCCACACCAACGCAACTCCTTGAAACAAAACCGTTTTAGAGACCGTTGCTGCGGTCTGGACTGACCAGTTGCAGACTGGTGCCATTTGGGGATAATGGTTGCAAGTGGTTGCAAAGCGTCGCTGTTGCAAAGAGTTGCGTCGGTGTGGACTGGCCTTAAAGGTCAATTTATGCTTTGAACGACAAGGTTCCAACGAAGCATTGCACTACGTGCAACAAGTTTTGCCACAAAATGTAAACAAGGAAGTGAATGTTGTCTCGTGGGTCTCCGTCCTCCCAACCAATCAGGTTATGAAGGTGTCAGCGACCATTTTTACACAATACCTTCTGCGAAGGTCCTCCAAGACACATTGTTGTCATTTTTAGGTGATTTTCGTCATGCGACGCGTCGCTAGACACTTGTTGTCACCTTAATCCAGGAACTACAGGAAGTAGTGGTTTGTATCATGGGTAAAATATTTCTGACCACTTCCCTTCGAGCAGTCAGAGATAGTGTTTAACCACATGAACCCTCTCATGTCATGATAGGCGAACACTTAGTAAAAATATTCAAACATTCTGTGAACATATCAGACGCAGAACGCAAGCAGAACACGTTGCAATGCGACACGTTGTACATCAGCTATTTTCGGCAAAGAAATTTGGTACGGAGGGAAAAAAGCAGGTGGCCAAGTACAGACCCTTAGCGGACCCCAGTCAATCAAATGTAGGATTAAGGTGGTTAAACGTATGCTGCAGCCAGGTGACAGCACAGGTGGGATCGATGGGTTGAAGTGGGGGTTGGCTTGGCTTGCAATACTGTCTTTAGTGCTGTTTCCTTTATTACTAACCTGTTGTGATACCAGGGGAACGGAATTGCAATTATTTTGTAAAAAAAGAAAAATCAATAAAAAGACAATTCATGAAAAGCATGCTGTGCATAAAATCCATAGAGGTATAATATAACTAGAGGGAGGATTGCCCCGCCCCCAGCTATCATTTCAATGAATGTGCTCAGTGGCGTTTTGAAGCACCCGGAAGCCTGCCGGAAGTAGAATTATTGGGTTGATTTTGGGTTGGCGTAAAGTTATGAGCATGCGCACTAGTGTCATTTTTGCGTTCTACGGCAGCCCGTGTGTCAAGGATTGAACGCGAGATATTTATGAAATTCACTGGAAATGCCTATGTATATGTAAATGGATATGTATTTATGTATAATATGTTTACATATTTATATCTATATATATAAATATATATCAGTATGTTTTGCTCGCGCATGTATTTCTCCCCGCCTGCAGTTCCAGCTTTGGCCACTGGGGTGGCGGCTTCAAGATTTCTCAGCGGCTCTGGGGGCTTGATAAAATCCCCCGTTTCTCATTCACTTTCTGCAATGTTAGCAGTGAATATGGCGGATCCAGTGATACAGTAGTGCCATTCATATCTTCTTGGCTTTCATGCCAGGAATGCCTGGTTGAACCATCTATCTATTCTTGAGCTATGACCATCTGGTCCAGTGTTGGACTCGAGTCACTTGACTCGGAGAGCCTGACTCATGCAGCCTCTCCAACTGCTTATAAATTCACCCCTGAACAAAGAGGAAAAAGGAAAAATAAAAGGATCATCTGAAGACAGTGAGCTGTGTTCTTATTCTTTCCAATAAATTACTTTGCTGTGGCACATAAATCCGGCCTTACATTGATAAGCCGCCGTTGCAAATGAAGAGAATAGGGTGCAGGGGTAAAAGAAAGAAGATGGATTTAGGCTCGAAGCACGAGGCAGTGAACGGGGTGCAAATGGAGAAGAGGAAAATCCTGAGTGTTCATTTAAGTGTGTTAATTCCTGAAATTAACACTTTAGCAGTGAGAGGGTGCCGTGGGTGAGACGTTTAAAAGTGTAAAGGTTGGTAGAACAGCAGAGAAAGGTAAGAAAGATTCAGGGACATTTCGGAGGAATTACCATGGGCAAGACATTGAAATCCTACCGCCATACCAGTTACAGTGTGACTGTCTGACATATAGTGGGAACCTCTAAATCTGGAGCGATTGTTGGAGCCAATCGCATTAAAAGTCTCCCTGAACCATAAATTGTGTTTGCCTCTCTCCTCTCGTGCCTGCGTCCGGCTGAGTGAAAGCACGGCCCTTTGGACCCGAAATGGCTCCAGCGAATGAAAAGGCAGCCTGTGTCAGCAAAGAATTGTGTTTCCAGCTTTGTCGGAATGATATCTCAATAGGTTTTATTCAAAGCATTGAGGAATAAAAAAAGCAATATGTGCTGCGTGTGCTTAGTGTGTGCTGTGCAAGCTTGCATGCACACATACTGTAGAATGATCCCTTATGTAATGGCGAGAAGCAAGTTGTGCTGTGCTGTGTGATAGAGCTGGGTAATCTCACTGTATGGGGGCATGAATGAGTCATAAGTGAACAATTCAAAAGGGAACTTATTAGAGCCCGGCCTATATATCGGGTTGGCCGTTATATTGGCCATTATTACACTTTTTGAACGACGTCTGTATCTGCAATTATACAGCTCATCTGTCCTGATTCACTTAAAACCTGGTGTCCCTATTTTGAACATGTCAAGTGAACACTTTCAAACGTTAAAAAAAAATCCAAATATATAACTCGTAATGTGTTGCAAAATGTGACGCATTGTAGAGCTTGTAGATCAGCAACAAAAACAAACAAACACTTGTACAGCGTTTATTTTACAAGGAGGATCAAATAAAATGAACTTCAGTACTTGTTTGCTTGGTCATTGCTCAATTAGTTAATTGTTCAGTTGTTCTTTTCATATATTGAAGTTCATATTTAATTTTTAAAAAGTATCAATAGGCCTAAGTTGTCTATTTTTTTATTTGCTTATAACTTAAGTTAATGTTCTCAAATAGAAACATTAATCAAATCTTAGTTCTTCAAATTGATTTCAAGATTTTGAAAAAAATAAAATAATAATCAGTCAAAACATTGGTCTAGGGCTCGCCAAAATCGGGATCAGCAAAAAAATCTGGCATCAGTCAGAGACTAGAAATTATTTCCATTTGAGATGGCTGCAATTTGAGTATCTATATTTCATCTGTCAGAGAGCCCAACATGTGCGCCGCGCAAACTCAAGAGGGAATGGTGAGCAATGGGCACGCTCAATAGGTCAGACTGGGAGTAAAGTAAAGTAATTAGGGGGAGAGAAAATGGTCTTTTTAAATAAACTGGACGGCTCAGAGAGAAAGGTTAATGGTTTTGTTAGATTGCAACAACATATTATTGCAAGCACCTCGAAGCAAATTATTTGAATCGAACATCACAGAACGTACAGTATTTGCTAAAGCCAATCCCTGATGAAATAACAGCACAGGCATACGCAATCATGCCTGGGGGCTTACAGGAGCATGGACAACCTGTGTGTGTGCATGTGTGCATGCGTGCATGCGTGCATGCGTGCATGCGTGTGCGTGTTTGTGAGTTTGCGCGTGCGTGTGTGTGTGCTTGTGCGTGCACGTGTACAGGCATACATTTGTGCTTCTGTGTATACAGCATCTGTGTCAGTACATGCTTTCATGTGCCTCAGTATAGTCCACATATTCATTTTTCTCTTATAGATCAGGGCTGTATCCCTTTGAGCTGAGAGAGAGAGGGGGGTGGGTGGGAGGGGAGAGAAAAGGAAAGAGCATAGCCACGGGGATGTGTCGTGGGGCCCTGGGGCCTTGGGGCCACTTCAAAGGGCCTTTAGACTGGACATTTACCCATAGAATGGCACAGACCTCTAAAGGCTCCATTCCGTTAAATGAACCGTGCCGTGCCGTGAAACGTATTTCACGGGTTCTGGATTTGGAGTTTCCATACACTGTACGGCTCTGTTTCAGATACTGTAACTAACCCTGAGTTCAGACCATAAACTTTCAAAAACATAGGAAAAATAGCGAATATAGCCAAGCTCACAATGTGCTGCAACGCGATGCGTTGTGACTTTGTAGATCAGCTATTTTTGCTTTTTTATGAGTTAAAAATAAATGATGTACCTCCCTGTTCAGTGGTGGTTCTGATTATGATGGAAATGTAAACAAAAAACAATCACAAAACTTCACGAGTTCTGAAAAGTTTCAGGTTCTTGAAGTTTCTGGGTCACCTTTTGTAGTGGAAAAGAGCTCTATAACACCGTTCAGGAGGAGGGGAAACGAAACTACTGTCAAATCCTGATTTTTCATTTAACTTTGTGTGTCCAAAATAAAATCTCCCCGACCAAAATCTTTTATTGATTTCTTGCCGTAAATGGAGGGAAAAACAGATGCAGCTTTTCAGAGAAAATTAACAATTTTCTGGTGTTTTGCAATCAGCAGGCATGAACAGTGGATCCTTTGGTTGAAAATAACAAAGACGCAGATTATGGGTAAATGTTTACACTCTCACAGTAAACCACATAAGCCCTATATATTTCATCATATGACGAATAGCTTGTAGATTGGCTATTTTTGCTATGACATGTCCAAAATCGGTACGCTAGGGCTCAAGCATTTACCATATACCAGCAGCTTCCCCAAGGGACTCCACACTGCCAGCTTGATCTCCGATGTACAACATACACCTTGACAATGCTCGTGTATGTAAGTGCGCGGACGTGCACGTTTTAATGTTCTACGCCATGTCAGCAAGTGTCTATCTCTGTGATTCATCTGAAGGTGTACCATGGCGAGTCATGTGTAACAAAGGGGACAGGGTTGCGTGTGTGTGTGTGTGTGTGTGTGTGTGTGTGTGTGTGTGTGTGTGTGTGTGTGTGTGTGTGTGTGTGTGTGTGTGTGTGTGTTGTGTTTGAGTGAGTCCCGGGGGCAGGCTCAGCTGTCAGGTGTCCCTGGAGGTCCATTACCTGTGATGCCTGCCCTGGCTCTATAAAGCAAAGGGAATTTCCATCCCCCCACCTGGTCATCAGCCCCCACCCATCCCCTGTCCCTCACCCTCGTACCCGTGGAAGCTCACAATTCCTCGCCTTCCTTGGCCTGATGAGGTGTCACTGGAGAATGCACATCCAACACCAAAGTCAATTTTCTCGATACCATGAGATAGCCTGTCCGCCTAATGTCAGTCTCTTTCTCTCTGTCTATCTCTGTCTGTCTGTCTGTCTGTCTGTCTATCTGGATGGGCTGACACGACGCCTGGCCCGGCTGAAGCCGGCTGCATGGACCGACAAGTCCTCACCTCTCCTGTCTGTTTCCCAACAAAAGCTTTTGTGGGAAGGGAATGAAATATTTATGGTGGCCAATGGATGCTTAACTGTCAGTTGTCTGAAATGAAAAGTTCAGCCATTCAGCTTTAGAAAGTTGACTGCAACAAGTGATGCAGAAAAGCCAGAGTAGCTGTCGGAGTAGAAGTCGGTCGTTGTCCCGTTGTCTCATTTTGTCCTTTCATGGAGATAAAACAATGTCACAAAAGGTTTTTCAACATTGTTTCTACCTCAGCAACAGCGATTTGATTTTCTTCAAAGCTTACAGTATTGTGTTATTCAGGAATTTCTGTCAGCCATTAGCTGGGGCATTGCAGATACAAACGGCCGTGTAAAGCTTAATTTAAACAAGCACAACGCTGTCACTTGCAGGACAAGAACTGATTCTCAAAATGAAAATGAAAATGGTGCTATGGAGTATAAATTAGGCTTAAGTGGTGATGGAGACAATGCTGTAATGTTTCATAATTGTGTTTTTGGTATAATCACCTAAGGGACGGGTCTTAACCACTCAACCACTTAGACGAGGCAAGTTTATTTGTATGGCACACTGTTTCTCAACCTGTGGGGCAGGGCCCACTGGTGGGCCGTGAGGAAATTGCAAGTGGGCCCCCAAATAATTGGCAAAACACTAAGATTTTATTATTGATAATGTAACATTAACATCACAAAATTAATGGACAAAAATCTTTGTGGTATGTTTTCTTTAAAACCTTGAAAAATTAGTTTACCTTGTGATACCAATAAATAGAAACTTAATTAAAGCGTTGCGAACTGGCCTGGTATGGCCATGTCACAAGCCATACCTCCCCGTCAAAGACCTACAGGGGACAGTAGAGGGAAAACGAAGAAGAGGCAGGCAGAGAAAGTCCTGGATGGACAACATGAAGGAATAGACTGGTTGCAGCTTCCGAACCTTACTTCGCACAGCGGAAGATCGAGAGTGCTGGAGATCCCTGACTGCCCAAGCATCCACCATGACACCCCTACGCCCCACGAGTGAGTGAAAATGCACGTGGCCCACCCATCTGACCACATAACATAATGGTCAGATGGGTGGGCCGCGAGCGCTTTTGAGATTTTCAAGTGGGCCCTGATCCAGAAAAGGTTGAGAACTTCTGGTATTGAACATTTCAACAACAAGTCAATTCAAAGTGTTTTAAACCCAACATAGTTAACAGGGGTCCCCCAGGGGTCTATACTTGGTACCGTTTTTCCCCCCCATACACCGAATCTCCTCACGAAAATAGCAGATCTACAAGCTCACATGTTGTTGTGAGCTTGAAGATCTGCTATTTTCACTAAATGTTCGCCTATATGTGACATGCCCAGAATAAGCCATACCTCATCATAAGATGGTGTCGCGTGGCGGAAATAGCAGATCTACAAGCTCACAACACAGCACAGCGTGACACAACAACGTGTTATGACCTTGTGGATCTGCTACTTTTGAAAAGATTTGAAAATAACCTATATTTCTCAAATTGTCACCTATAATGTGAAAAATAGGGATGCCAGATTGAAAGTGGGTAAGACAAGACATTAAAATGAAAATTCATTCATTCATTCATTCATACTGTATACTATATAGCTGTGCTGAGTCCAGCAGGACAGGTAGCTGCCAAGATTCAGCCATATTGCACATTGTTTAGGGTGTATGGGGTAAAACGAACGCTCGAGCCACGGAAGACAGGGAATTTGGGAGAGGAGAACAACACATGTGTATTGTGTCCTGCATGGAGATTAGAGCGGACCACTAATCTCGAAACATTTTGAAACATTTTCAAGATGTTTCAAATAATTTCCAAAATAGCAGATGTATGCAGCACGGTGTGAAGTGACGTACTGTGAGCTTGTATATCCGCTATTTTTGAATAGCCAAAGTATAGCATACTGTATGGATAAAGTGTTTTAAATGTTTGTTATGCTATATTAACTAATTTATCTGGGGACCCCCATGGAACCCGGGTCCATTTGGTTGCACACTCTCAGAGTTAAATACACACTGAGGGTTTTACAGTGCAGAGGAAAATCCTATCAAATGGAGATCCTTGAAATGAAAAAGGCTGAGAATCACTGCACTACACCATGGATGGAGGGAGAGAGGGATGGAGGGAGGTAGGGGAGAGAGGAATGGAGAAAACGGGCTAGTGTCACTTTAACACTCTGACGTCATGCTGATGCAGAAGCTTCCCAGCTGAGGGAGACTGGATGGGAGGAGGAGGAGGAGGAGGAGGAGGAGAAGGAGGAGAGGATGCCGAAAGAGAGAAGGAAAAAAAAAGCCTTATAGCACAAAAATTCACTCCTCTCTAAAAACATAGATAGAAACATATGCCGGCCATTAAAAGCATTAAAAGCTGCCTGGGCCGCATTTTGGGAGAATGATGACTCAAGGCGAATGAGCCGCGGTAGAAGGAACACACTTTCATAGAAAAAACACAACATATTGAGGTCAGAGAGAGAGAGAGAGAGAGAGAGAGAGAGAGAGAGAGAGAGAGAGAGGGAGGGTGATGAGAGCGTTGTCACGGCGACCAACTTGGTAGGAGGGGAGGAGGAGGACATCCGCGTTTGTCGTCGGGGGCGTGCACGGCGGCGCGCGGCCAGCAAGCAGCGGGGACGAGCAGTGCCTGGCTGGCGTGTCTGTGCGCGCACACGGCAGCGGCACACGGCACGGGGCACACACACACACACACACACACACACAAACACAGCATCTTTTTTTGCGGTGCTGCTGCTGCTGCTACCGGAGGAGGAGGAGGAGGAGGACTGAGGACCAGGAGAGCAGAGAGAGGAGTGTGTGCTGATCATATACCGAGGAGGAGGAAGGAGGCACCGACCGGAGGCTGTAGCTAAAGCTTCCTACATGTGAACTGTGCTCAGCATTCATTACAACATCCTCAAGGGCAAAGAAGCACCAGGCGGATTTACTACACCGTGGACCGCGACGTGTCCGTGTGTCCGTGTCCGCCGCGTCCGTGTCCCCCCCCTGTGGAACTGTCCTGTGGCTGATCTGGTGTGTTTTGGTCAAACACAGGTGACACTTCTTTCCGGGCTGTTTGTTCGTTCACTGCAGAATTTTTCGTTTTTGAGTGAATCTATAATAAACCGGCGCTGTTTTTTTTTTGTCATCATCCGAGGATCGAGGAGGGCATTTGAACGTATATGTAACGAGACGTCCGTCCGTGTGCGAACAGGGGGAGCATCTGATCTTACCCTGCAATTAATTCATTCATTTATTAATTCATTTATTGCGACGCTGGAGAAAAGAGAAGGAGGTGGTGGTGGAGGAGGAAGAAGAGCCTTTCTCCCCTGATGGGGGCTCATCATCACACCGCTGGCATCATGTCGCTGATGTCCCTGTCATGCAGCACTATAGGGCTCTATTTGTGACATTCATGTTAAGCATGATGATGTGGTGATAGTTCCACCTGGCGGCCCAAGGCTGCTCGGATCCGAGCCTACAGGGGTGCAAGTCGGCTGCTAAACCAAGACCAGGGGGATAAGGTGTTTTTTTTTAATTCGACCATGATTTCTTTATTATTTATGTGAAGAAGAAAAAAGATATAGGCCTTTAAGCTCTTTCTGTGCTCGGCTGCTGCTGCTGGAGGAGGAGAAGGCATTTGACAAGAGAGCCGAGAAGAACGAAGAAAGGACGACAAACCTCCAGGACTCCAGAGAGAGAGAGAACATCACCCCCTCACACACACACACTGTGGACCACTAGAGAGAGAGAACAAACATCACCCCCTCACACACACTGTGGAGACCACTACAACACAGAGAGAACATCACCCCCTCCCTCCTTGCCTCTCTCACCCCCTCACACACACACTGTGGACCACTAGACTACAACACAGGTAAGAAAGAAGCATTATGAGACATTTCTGCTTTGGCTCATGTGAACATAATAAAAAAGTCGATGAATAGCCCTAAAAATCTGTTGGTTTTCAGCTCGTCGGTGGGCTATAGCCCAGTGGTTCTCTAACCTTTTAATTTCAAGGTTTCAAGGAACCAAATGGACTCTCACGGGTCCATTTGGTTCCATTTGTACACTCTCAGAGTTACAGACCTGTAAGGGTCCATGTGGAACCCCCTCAAGGACCCCCAGATGGTCCCAGGACCCCACTTTGAGAACCACTGCTATAGCCTATAGACTGTTCAAGTGCGCGGGGCTCGCATTTCATGCATTATTTCGGAAGCCTTAATGGCTCTGATACGGTTTTCCATCGTTGAGTTCTCTTCTCTTCAGTTCCCTTTGAAGTATTTTGGTGCCTTCGAACCTGTTGTTAATGACCTAGCCTGCTGCGTGCGTTACATTTGTGAGATATCTAGCAGGCAACCTGTTAAAAAAAGCTCTCTAGTCTCTCCCCCCATTAACAGCATCCTCTGTGCTGTTAATGAGGAAACCTGGATTCAGAGCTATATCCTCTAGCTGGAATGAGAAATGGATGGAGGCGAGGGGGGAACAGAGGCTGCCATTCACCCAGGCTGGCTCACATCATTTCTCTGTCCTCATAAATGCTGAATTTGGGGCTTGTTTTAATCCACTGTTTCTCAACGTAGAGTCCAGGGGCCCACAAGGGGTCCAAACTGGACCAGTTACGGGTCTGGTATCCTTGAGAGTGTACACATTTAACCATTATTTATCATTGGGACCCCAATGTACACTGGAAAATGTTGTTAATTTAACTCTGATAGTGTGCAAATGGAACCAAATGGGCCCAGTATGGGTCCATTTAATTCCATCTGCACACTCTCAGAGTTACGGACCTGTAAAGGGTCAATTAGGACCCCCTGGTGGTCCCCGGACCTGACGTTGAGAACCAGTCTTTTTAATCAACGTGCCGTTGTGCAGCGGACACATTACTGCGGGTTCAAGCACTGAGATCAGCGCGCCTTGTTGTGGGATTTCTTTTGTGTGTGTGTGTGTGCATGTGTGTGTGTGTGCACCAAGTTGAAAAGAGTGAAATTGTCGTGACTGGAGAGGAATCTGTGCAAGGCCACATCATTGTGTGTTGCTGCACACTGAGGAGGATGAGATGAATGCACACAGCACCCACCCCCTCCCCCCAGCAGTCATGTCCTCCTGTAGCCTAAAACCACACCATGTTATTTATTGTGTTGTGGTCGTGTCTGTAGCCATGCAGGAAGTCCTCTGTGAGGACATTACGCCCACGCACGCACGCACGCATGCACGCACGCACGCACGCACGCATGCATGCATTTACAATTATGCATATGTGCAGGCACCTTACACACATACATATGCACACACATACACAAGCACATGCGCACATGTACAAAGATGCATATGTACACTGGCATGACACACACACACACACACACACACACACACACACACACACACACACACACACACACACACACACACATATGGGCACATACAGACACACACCAAAGCCGTGGCGTGGCAAAGAGAATGGGGTGCATTTATATGCTGTGGCTGGTGTTGTGGGGGATTGGGAGCAGCGGGCCTAGACCCAGCTAGATGATAGAATTCAGCGGGGACAAGAAGACCTCTGTTCTTATCTGCCCAGCGATGAGAAGGGGAAGGCAGCTCAGCTCGGCTCTGCCCGGCTCAGCTCCCCTCCTTTGCTGGGCTCGGCTGCCCTATATAGCAGACGGGGAGAGAAAAGCATGTTTTAATGGAGTCAGTGCGTGTGTGTGTGCTTGGGCCAAATATCCCCATAAATATAGTAGAATTTGAGAAACAGACATTGTAAGGACAATGTTCCTGGTCGTCACAAGAGAAATGGCTGTTTTATGGTTAAAAAAATATTTTTAGAGTTAGGTTTATTTACGAATAGCTGTGGGTTGGGGTGAGGATTAAACATTTAGAGGTTAGGATTAGGGGGTGTTGGATTTATGACTGATTTATACTTACTTGTAAGCTTGTAGATATGTTCAGCTATTTAGAGTAAGGGTGAGAAACGGCAGAAAATGTGTAAAAATTGCATTCATAAAATCGCTGTCTTAAAACGTTCATATCATCATAAGTATAGTAATGTGTGTGTGTGTGTCTTCGTCCTTGCGCTGAATAGCTGTTGTCATGGAGAGGAGCAGTTATTTATCTCCACCGGGCTTGCTGGGAACTTTGAAGACCCGTAGAGATGTTTAGGGGGATACTAGACGCGTTCTCTAATGCAGTGTGTACTAGAGAGGGATTGTATGTGTGCAAGAGACAGAGGGAGGTACAGAGAGAGGGGCTGAGAGATGGCAAGAGAAAGGGTGAGAGATAGAGTATAATCTATATGACATGGAACCATGGGGGGGTATAGTCCAATTTATTCTTCGTCGTACAACGGTGTCACGTACCAAACATAGCAGATCTACATATATTAAGCATATGGACAAGGGTACAAGTCAGAGAGCATCTCTGCAGCAACGTACATGGCAGGTCTTGTTTATTCATATGGTGACGGCTGATCAATGAGCTCTAATTGATTTTAACCCGCAGGACAGGTGGTCTTGTCAAGGATGCCCACACTGTGTGTGTGTGTGTGAGTGTGTGAGTGAGTGAGTGAGCGTGCGTGCACGCGTGTGTGTGTGTACTTGTGCATTAGTGCGCTACACCGACATGCTCGGATGTGTTTTCAATCTCTCTACCCCGCAGGCCCGCACCCCCACCATCAAAAGCAGGATCAATGCCATCCATCCCTGGCAATACGAGCTTGGCGGCAGATTGAGCTGATTCCTTCAAAGCGCTTATAAAAAAAATAAAACTTTTATTTTGATAGTATAGTACTAGATTGATGGCTCGCCGTGTGGGCCGCTAAGCAGACGCCAGATGTGGCGACAGCGTTGTGACAGGCAAAGTTGAAACTGGCCCGTCTTGGGGATTTTCACATTCGCTACCCACCCACACACCAGTGTTAATTCTGCCTCCGATATTTCTTTCCTTTTGCCGTTATCCAGACGTGCTGATGCCAGCAGGCGGCTTTCTTTTCACAGACCCTTTTAGTGTGGAAATGACAGCGCCTAGTGGCTCTCTAATTTTAGGCACCAAACCACGTCACTGGTTCAAAACACTCACATTAGCTTGTCTTCTCAGCGATGGCAAATTGGTACCTGGGATGATGGCTATTGATGTACAGTATCGATGCAGGGAACTGGAGGGTCCTCTGATTACTATTGGGAAAATTGAGTGTTTGTTCTGCAAAGTGGGAATCAATGGAGTGATGGCAAAGCTGTCCGAAGCCAAGCTGCCTCTCGGAGGCGCTGTTTCGTGCGAAGGTTAAAGGTTTTGCTTGGATCTAGAACGTTTCTTGGAAACGGTGGGTCAGTCTGCTTTGAAGGTGGAAGCTATTTTCAGCACTGTCTGTGTCAATTTATTTCCCTTGTTCATCCGTGTGCAGGTACACACACAACACGCATGCAAACTCTAGGTTTACATCCATTCAATGTGGGGGTTTTGTCTGTAGGCTACCCTTTATTCCTATCTTGTTTATGGATTCTGTAGGCCCTCACCACCTACACATATTGTCATACACACATCCTTGCATTGTCATTCTTGGCATACTTGTATAGACAGACACATCTTATCCTTACATAACCTAATAGTACCCATAAGCCAAGTAATGACCCTTAACCTAATAGGTTCCATCAAGCTGCCTTGAAATGGAACATTTCCCTTTATTTCCTGTTATTCTGAGAACAAAATGACCCTCCCCCATCTCTCCCTCACCCGGTCTTCATCTCTAACAGACTCATATACATGCAAGTCATGGACAATAACATGCAGAATCACAATATCCCCCCATGGCGCAAATGGCTTTGTTCTACTCCATTTATTCTGTGATGTTATGACATGTGCCTGCTGCTGTGACCTCAATCTCTACGACGTCACAACACAGCCAGTATGATGCGCAATAAGCCTCCACTGGCCGTGCTCCATCTAATAATATGCATTCCCCCCCCCCACAATGCATGACAACTACAGCCGTGTGTGAAGTGAATGAGCCCTCGTTAATAATAGGGGTGTTTTTCCTTAACCAATTAAACCCTACGTACCGGATATACGTAGTTGACTGGGATCCCCTAGGCCTAGGGCCATTGATTGATTCCCTCCATTTTTCCCTCTTTACCAAATCTATTCACAGAAAATAGCTGATGTACATGCTCCTCACAACGCGTTGCGATCAGCTATTTTTCTCCGAATGTTCGCCTGTGCCCAGAACAGGGACGCTAGGGTTCAAGTGTGCCTCTGGTCTAGGCTCTCGCGTCGAACTCCCCTGTGCGCCTGGCCTGTTTTCTCTCGTTTGTTGCCACACTCCCTTATGTTGCATTCGATAGACTTTTTGGCACGATTTCTCTTCTTATGTGCAAATACTGTATTCAGTGACAAATCCCCCCCCGCCTCCACCGGAGACACCATACCATCCCAGGAACAAAGATGCTCCCCAGGAGTGCTTTGTTGCCTTTCATTCCTCCTCATCCACGTACGTACGGCTTCTTTCTATTGTTTCTCTTTTTCACCCTATTGTTTCTCTTTTTCACCCAATCCATTTCCATCATAGAGAGGCCAGCTCATTCATTAAATTCAGAGTAGAGTTTCTGTTCATTTAGTGTTTTTTTCTTTTCTTCGCTGAGGTGTGTGTGTGTGTGTGTGTGTGTGTCGTTGCCATGGAAGCACCCTTTTGAAGGCTAAGTCTAGGGCTGCAACTATCGATTATTTGCTTAGCGATTATTCTAACCATTACTTTTTCCATTAATAGAATAATTGAGAAGCGCTTAAAAAGAAAAAAAGATTTTCACAATTTTCTTTTTTTAATCGAAAAGTTCGGCCTATAACGACCTGCCCAAAATAGGGATTAATGATTCATTATTAATCATTAATTTATTTAATTATTGATTAATGTTAATAGATTACGTTAATAGATTACAATCTAGAAATCTAGATTACAATCTATTAACTGTTGCACCCTTAGCGAAGTCCAAGACCAGTGCGTTCTGCCATACTGCACAGGTGCAGGTGTAATGCATGTGTGCGTGCATGTGTGCACGTACGGTATGTCTGCAAGCAGGCAAGTGCCAGTTTTGTCGGGAGATATTGACGTGATGAAGAGGAAAAGATGTAATGATTTCTTGAGGGATTTTACAGTGTGAGATTGTTTCCTGGGGAGAGTGTCTCCCTGTGCCTGCCTGTCAGTCAGTCAGTCAGTCAGTGTCTATACACCCCCCCCCCCCCTCCCCAACAGTCCCCTTCTCCACAACACATCACTCTCCATTGTCTGGTGCCCTCTGGGAGTAGGGTGGAGACATGAAGGGTTACAACAACCATTACATGTCTGCAGTAGTGAAAAAGTAAGTACATTTACTCAAGTACTGTACTTGAGTAAATGCACTTAAATGTACAGCAATTTCCCCAAAAGTTGGACAAATTTGGAAAATATTTAGTATTACTTATATATATATTGTATATTTCTAGGCCAATACTTTTGTACTGTTACTTACATTCAAGAAACAATTTAATACAGTATACTACTACATTGTGGTATTGCTAAATCTGAGTACTGTCACCACTGCATGTCTTGCTTGCACTCTCTCTTCCCTTTTCTGTTCTCGTATCCGCCCCCGCCCCCCCACACACACACACATTACCTCCTTTTCACTGCTTCTCATCTTTCTCTCTGCAAACAGTGCTTTTCATCTCCCTTTCGTGTTCAAACTACCCGCGTCATCCGTCAGTCGGACGCCCGGCGCGCCCGTCTCGTCCCCAGTGGGCTCATTAACGTCGGATCAAGGCCGAAAGCTCACAAATGCCGAAAAGTAATGGGAGCGCCGCCTTTTTTCCCCCGAATTAAACGAAACCCAAGACCCATCCCAGCGGCGGCATGCGGCCGACCTCCCCGCCGGTGTCCGACCGACGCTCCCTCCCCGTAGTCTCTTTAAACGGCTGACAAAAAGTAGACAGAGAAACAGTCAGACCCCCCCCCCCACCCCCCCCTCATCTCTAGCCCACCAGCAGCTCTCGCCTTCAACCTGATAATGCGGCAGGTTGGCCTGTGAACCCCAAATCCGCTCCAAAAAGGGGAAATACAGCTGAGATTAATCCGAGGTGTGTACTGTAGAGTGATTTTCTTTTTTCCCTCCCTGTTTAGATTTGCATTCATAGCTCAGGTTGTGCGTCCTCGTCAGTGGGGATTTCCCCTCGCCCTGTGTCAGCCGGACAGGCTAGAGGGAAAAAGCATGATCCTAGATCCTGCACAATTGTTACAGACTAGACTCAGCCGTGGCTGAGATTAGTTATATCCCACTTTCCAGGCCAATCACATTGACTGGCAGCCAGTACCCATGCTGCCCTGTGCAGCTGGGGCTTTATCCCCAGGGATAACCATTGATTCTCCAGGGTATACGAGGAGGACTTCTACCTTTGTCTGAGCTCTTTGTTCTTTTGCTCTTGTTCCTGTAATGCCCTCCTGTTCCCCTGTCCAACTCCCCACGGCCCGGGGATTTGACACATAAATCCCAGCGGCAGCATGACATGGTAGATTAATATTTTGTTACGTAACGTTTCTTAGCGATTTCATTCCTTCGCTTCATGCATGGCCGTCTCCCCTTCACCCGTTTGTCTGTAACGACGCAACTGTGTTTCCTATAGCCCCCCCCCCCAAAAAAAATATGCCCCACCGGCACTCACAGACAAGCATATCCAGCATCGATCGACACGCCGAGGGATCGAGCGAGGCACGGCATCGACAGCATCTCAAGGTCGGCGGTAGCACGGCAAACTCTCCGCAAACAAGCATCCGGGGTTCACTTAGAGACGCCGGTGCAGGCAGGCCTCTGCTGCCCTCGTTTTACCTGGGGTGAACACAAATGCAAACGCGCACACACACACACACACACACACACACACACACACACACACACACACACACACACACACACACACACACACACACACACACACACACACACACACACACACACACACAGGAGTGTGCCCTGAAAGCCAAGTGACGATGGATGTCACAGGAAATGGAAAGGATGAAGAGAGGGATTTGCGGGGGACACCAAGCACACACTGTACTGTGTCATAGCAGAGAGGAAGGGGGGAGAGAGAGAGAAAGAGAGAGAGGGGGAGAGAACGAGAAAGCGAGAGATCCGCAACATTACCACAGCACAATCTCTATTTGCTATTTTGCTCCCCTAGTATCCACTACACACTTGCACTTCCCTGCTGTGGAGCCCACATTAGTATGGCTTGACACACCGCCACACGTATTAGTATGAGCTGTCAGCTGAAGCCCTAACAACCAGCCAGAGAAGAAGTGTTTGAATGGTAATGCCAGAGATAGGCAGCAGCAGTCCTAGCCAACACACTGAAGTCTTGGCTGCACTGTATAATGATGAGCTCTTATAAAACACATATGGACTCTTTGTCTCTCTCTCTTTCTGTCTCACACACACACGCTGAGCGCCGGCCTCTGCCGGACGGTCGTAACGAGCCACAGCGCTGCAAGCTCAGCGGCTGTCCTAGGACAAAAGGTGGGCCGTTATCCATTTGTAGCCCATCTCTTGACCTCAGTGACTGTGGGTGGCCATGGTCGGGTTTGAGGTATGGGCAACGCCAGTGGCATAATGGCAACAGTCGAGGACAAGGAAGGGAAACCCGGTCTGTCTGTCTTCCTGCAAGGTTACCTCTACCCCCCGTCCCAAAATAAACCTGAGTGCAAACCTGAATGCTTCAGCATGGTCAGGCCCTGCTGGTGCGAACGCTGTGCTTAATGCACCACCAGGCTCTCGCTAATGAATAGTATAGACCTGCTCCTCCTCAGTGAGTTAGGATGCCTCTTCAGCAGGTTGAACCGGCATGCTATACGTCGAAACGTCATGTGTGTTTGTGTGTGTGTGTGGTCGGTGTGGGTTTTCCGTTAAGGGACGAAAGCGGCAGCGTGACAGTGATTAACGAGTAGCAGAGCGATGGTGTCACGCTGTGATACCGAACAGGCAGTGACGGTTCCTTTTATTATTGACACACAATATGTGAATGCACACTCAGAGACACACACAGACGCGTGCAGGTGCTCACTCAGCGAAGACGTTCCGCCTCCATGCACACGGGTGTGGGAGGAAGTGCCATGAAACCTTTGCCATGCCCTCCTTCAGTTCCTCTGCTTGACTGCCAGACAGTAGCCGGAGAATGGGGCTAAATCTCCAATCGGCAAGGGGTCACTCCCGCGCCCCACGTGACATGAGTAGGTTGTCATGAAATCGCTCAGGCAGGAAGGAAGCCGTATGTGGCGCAGCAAACATAAATGTCAGTGTTGTTGTGACTCATACAAAACTTCCATGAAGTACACTTGTCTATAGCTGCCTCATTGGGAATTTACACCACGAGAGACAGGGTGGAGAACGAGGGCGTGGGTTTCAAGGTGGAACACAGGGTAACAATTCAGGGAACAAGAGTGATTGAAATGGGGGCAAAAGGCCGTAGGGGATTTATAAGGGTACAAGGAGCAAGAGTTTCTTTTTAGGGCTCACGTATAGAAGGGGCAACTGGCCATTAAGGGAAGAAAGATAGGGCCATGTCACCTTAACGAGAAAGGTTAAGGGAATGTAACCTTGATCACACACTGGCGCTACCGGCTAATGAGCAGTGAGATTGCTTCGCTTGGATATCCATTTGGTGTGTAGTCTCTACCTCCTCTCTCTCTCTCTCTCTCTCTCCATCCCTCCCCATCCACCCACCAACGCTGCATGGCAGTAGCCCCCCAATGGCGATAGCAGCAGCAGCAGGGGCGAGAGTTAAAACGCTGCTGAGACAAGGAGGAAGACCTCGGAGGAACAGGCAGCGTTCCCCCGGTGCTGAGATGAAACGATCTCCTTCCACTTCAGTTTAAACTCCAGGGAGATAGGATACGAGGAGGCGAGAGATGGAGACGAGAGATGGGGGGGTTTGTGTGGTGTTGTGGGGTGGAGAAGGTGCAATTCAGCAGGATTTCTTGGCCACGTTCTCCCCCCTCTCCCGCTCTCTCCCTTTATATTTCACGAGGAATAAATGCATTTCAGAGGAAGAGCCCTCTAGCTGGAAAACGTGCGCCACATTCGAGATGCAGTACTCTGTGCTCTCCCACGGCTGACACATGTGCCTCCTGTTGAGGTTCAGGCTTTTTGAATGACCGCGCCACATAGACTGCGCTGTTAACGTCTTATTTGGCCAGACTTTGACAAATCCAAAGAGGTGGAGTAGTATCGATCCAACGGGGTGAGCCATAGTCGATAATCATGAAGAAATCCCCCCACGAAGGGAACTAATGGTCGGATCCCCACAATGCAAGAGAACAAGAGAGGACTCGAAACAAACCCGACCTCACTGGCCTCCAGACCGTCAATAACCAGAATCCATCTGCCACCTTGCTTTTCACCCTTCGGCCCTTTGCACTGACCTCCACCCAGGTGTCCTCCCACCATAATTTTTGTCTGCGCCCCCTCAGGCCTGCCCTTGCTCCCCCTCCATCTTCTCCTCTCTCCACTTAATTAACCCATTGATCAGGCCGCTCATAAATTAGCCCTCTAGAGAGGCCCTCATAGAGAGCACTCCTTCCCTCTCCCTGCCCCCCCCCCCCCCATTCTGGTGTCATTTTCTGGGGGCAGCAGTGTTTTTTCACCACTTTCCGCCGATTCAGCTGCTCGTACATTTAGAAGCAGAGCGAGAGAACGATGGAAGGGCAAGGACAGCAGGCCGCTGGCGTTAAGGGGGTGGCAGGAGCTGCACCACAAGTCATTAGACTCACATAGCTCAACCTTTTCACACCCCTCCTCCTCCCCCCCTTTGTGTCTCGTATGTTTTATTATTTTAACCCGTCTCCCGCTCTCTCTCTCTCTCTCTCATCTCGTCTCTCTGACCTGCTCTCCAGAGTGCGGTGTCAGGTGGCTGCTCAGAGATTTGCCCAATTAGGAGGATCTCGGCGATCGTCACAGAATAAGGGCTCTGTCTTCGCCACCCCCCCCCCTTCAACATCCTCTGTTAGTACGTTTCATTCATCCCCCCTTCCTTCTCGCTTCCTCTCTCAACCTATTCTTTAGGTTCGCCTCGCTTGTACTCACACCCCCCCTTCCAGCAAACACGCCTCACACGGCTACCTCCCTCCCTCAAAAGAACCTCCTCTATTGTTCATCCAAAACCCCCCCATTCACCTTCTCTGTAATTCGCTCGCCTTATCACATACAAGCCTCTTTCACCATCTCTCTTCTCCTCCTCCCTTCATCCGTTCATCTTTACCCGCTCATATCGCCTCCGTCCGCCCGCCTCGCCTCCTCCGGCTCTAGCCTTCATCCGGCGCCTAATTGAGCGCGGTGGAGCGCTAAATAGGTCAGAACCGGTCTGAACCGGTAACATGTGTTGGCCGACTCGGGGCGCGGACCTGTGAGGGGAACCGGGGGAGGTTGATTTAAAGGTCTGTCGTCTGAAACGTCTGTTCGTAAGAAGCTGCACCCTTTCTGGGTCGTCGCTTTCAGTTTAATGCGCATACCTGAGCAAGACTGATTCCTTGTAGTATGTGCAAACATACCTGGCAATAAGAAATATTCTAAATCATTTTCTTATTCAGATGCGATCTATGAAGGTCTTGCAAGAAGAACGCAATATTTCTGCCCGAGCTGTATTGACGTGGCCTATGCACCTGATATACCGCACTGTACCTCGTGACCCTGTGGAAGTGGCTCTCGGCCATCTTGCTCTCTCACTGAGGCTAGCTCTGCTTGATATTGTAGCAAAGCACGCGCGGCAGCTAAAACAGTCCCCTACGGCCTTGGATAGTCATCTACAAATGTAAAAAAAAAAAAGAAAATGCCGATAGAGAGGAGAAATTCAAAGGCACAGAATGGCCGGAGGGCACAGGGGACCCCGCGGGCTGCTGGGACAGATTCCAGGTAATGCGGCAGCCTGCTGTTGGTAGGGCTCCAGGGAGAAGACTCAGAGGCTTGCTGCTGCAACCGCCTCGTTTGTCTGAACCGCCAACCGCTGGAGGGGTTAGAGCCAATGATATCGGCTGCCGGGTCACTCTACTTCCACTTTCACCGATGGTCAGTCACTTGTGGGGAGAAAAAGAAGAAAAGGTCACGTTGGCCTCCATGGATTTCATTGGCTGGCAATTCACCAGAGGAGGCCCCATAGAGAATTATTTTGTTTTGGCTGCGAGTCATCATCGTACAGCAGCACCGCATGAGAGCACACCAGACGAAATCCCTTTGTTTTTGCCATGGCGGTTGTAGCAGAATGTCAACCCACCCCCACACGGCGGTTTCGTGGCCTGCGGTTTTGTTGGCACCGTGGGCGGTTCGGAGGGATGCCCCTGCAAGAGCGCCCTCCTCCCCCCAGGGAGCCCTTCTCTCTCCTCAACCTCTGTGCCATCTCACCACCGAGGTCCTGCTGCAACACTGCTGACTGCTGCAGCCATCTCTCTGGCTGACACACACACACACACACACGCGCGTGCCCGCGTACGCTCCCAAGTTCCCCAGGCTATAGCTGTCACTGCGGCGTAGCAGTAAATATGTTTTAGGGAAATCATCCGATCCGCCCCGCGCTCCCCCTCGTGAGATTTTTTACTGCTCAGCTATTTCTGCTACCGTCCTATTGCTGTGACCTGACTGATTCAAGGTCAGCACCGATAGGTACGTAGATAGACATTTGGAGTTAGCGCTGAGCAGAGAGGAAGTCATACACTCAGGTTTTTTACTGCACGGTTGTGAAATAGTTCCCAAGTGTGCACAGTGAACCCGAGGGCAGTTTTTGGAGTGGCTGTCCTTATGGAAAGCACTCAGCTTGCGGTTAGATGAAGGCCACCTGTGCGTCCTTCAGTCACTTATTAGTATTCAGAAACACTAAAGTATTTGGTGTTCGTCCATATAAATGTATAATACCATTAATCTCTAGGATTGTGGAGGCGTGTGTACATGTTAAACCAACGATCGTTCATAAATGTTCATAACCTCTACGGCTCATGCCCCGTAGCTCTTGAACCAGAACTTAAGCTATTATCCAGAACACTATGTGTATGTCACTTCACCTACAGATGCAGTTCTGAACCACTTAAGTTCTGTTTTATATTATCATACAACGGTGTTGCGCGGTAAAAATAGCAGATCTGCAATGTACTGTAGATCAGCACATTTTGAAACGTTTTGACGTGTCCAAAATAATTATGCCAGGTTGAAAGTAGTTACTTGACCCATTGTCAGCCTTCTGATTGGTCCCTGACCAACCAACCAGCAGGCTCCTTCCGCCTTGTTACGCCTCCTTCTGGTTGTTTATGCTGAGTTTGCTAAAAATTCATTTTTTTTTTTTTTTTTTACTGAGGGCACGTTTAAAATAAGAATTGAATGCATTAAATATCAATACGAGGCAACTGAAAAACACATTTTCAATGGTATTAGAGAGGATTTTTGTCCAACCAAGCAACAGCAACCAAGGGGGGTGGCACTTGACAATTAGCACCCGAAACAGCCGAACCCACCTCAACTCCCACCGCCTCAAGCCGCGAAGCCACTCGTTCATCACTCACCGCGTCCCGGTCAGCGCGACCGAACAAGAAAAACACCTTCTCTTGCTCACTTGGCTCCTGTTGCCGAGGAGTGACGCGCGACGGGTTGCGTCGTGCACGGAGCCGGAGGGGCCTGGCAGCCCCCATCAGTCACACCTCTGTCTGTGTGTCAGTGATGGAGAGGCCGCTGTGTTGCGGGATTATCGCCGGGGCCGCGTGTCCCATTATGGACGAGACCGGCGTCGCCCCTCCATGAATAAACAGGCGTTCACGTTTGATGGAGAAAAATGAGTCTGCGTCCCGGTGAGGTAGGAACTCAAACAGAGAGCAGAGAGAGAGAGAGAGAGGGACAGAATGGTGGGCAAACAAACGACACTTTAGTCATCTGCATGGGTAGAGGTGTGTGTGTGTGTATGGTTTTGTTTGAATGCATTTGTGGTGAATGTTTTCCCTTAATTTGTTGGTCGTAGGGGGTTTCAGAGTGTGCATCACACATGAGTGCACGCATTGCACGCACACACAGAATACAAATTTAGAGAAATTGCACAGACTCACAAACCAGCATCGGGAATAGTAACAGCATGCATACTGAATACATATGAAGTCTCAGTTCCATACACTTACACAATTGCACACACACAAACACACACACACACACACGCACTCACGCACACACGCATGCACACACGCACGCACGCACGCACACACACACACACACACACACACACACACACACACACACACACACACACACACACACACACACACTCATCTCACCAGCTCGTTTGATCATTTGCAGAGAGCCAACGTACGCCAAATGCTTTTAGACACAAAGCACGCCCACACGCAACCCTCACATAATAAAGTCACTCATGCATGCACAAAACCTCCCATAAGCATTATCTCGTCAAATTGACACCCGTGCACGCTCACACGCGTGCGCACGCTCACACGCACGCACGTACGCGTATCCTCAATGGCTTATGCTAGTGATACAGTTTGGTGTCGCATCCACTCATGGCTTTGTGGCACAAATTGTCACATCAATGGCAGGCGTGCAGATCTCTTTAGTAAGGCACACTGACAAGTTCACAGGCGCCGTGCCCCGGTGTCATCGTCGTCGATGACAATATGAGTTTCTTTCCCAAAAGGTCGCCTTAAGTACTGCTGTCGATCCAAACGCATCAGGCAGAGCCTTCACCTGATGTGAGGCGAAGTGTGATAGCACAACATCCTCAAATGATGAATCTGTCTGCCATACGGCCCTTCCCTGATGCACTCAAGCACGCACACACGCATGCATGCATGCACACACACACCCGGGGGTTCAGATTTGACCACCATCAGGTCTCGCATGTCTCTCCTCTCTCTGCCCTTGGTTTCCTGAATCAGAATCATCTTTATTGTCACATCACAGGTTTACAGGTATAAAGTGAGTTGGTGAAATTTGTTTTTGTGCAAGCTCCATCGTCAGGAAGAGACCAATAGAACAGAAAGAATACAGAGAAATGCGGAGGATCTGCAAAATAATCTAAGATACCTACATATATACACATAGCATATTCTAGCTGGTACAGTACTGTATGTGCATGAGGTTAGACATGCGGTGCATAAGGTTAGGCACAAAAGTACTTCGGTAGGTCCACATAGCAGCAGGTACGTACGTGACCTATCTGAAAATAAGCCAAAAATAAATCATAAAATAAACTGTTATGTTTGCATATACAAACACAAATAAATACATTTTCCTTCATTCACCATGCTGGTACATCCCCTCTGCTTGTCAGTGTGATGTCTCCACTCGCAAGTAAGCCCCCGTCCCCCCAAAATAAAAGAATAAAAATAAAGGTGCTGGCAGGAGATAGTATATTTTTTAAAGCATTTTCTGGTCACAGGTGGACACGGTTGGTCAGTCGGTCCCCAGAGGACGCCCGGCTGTTCAGCTGCAGCACCACAAGGAATCTGTGTCACTTCAGATAGTGACATTGTAGAGGAAAAAAACAAAACAAAGAAACACAGCTTGAAAAAAAAAAACAGCAGAAAAGAATCTGTATGCAGTGTCATGAACATTGCACATTCACAGCACGCACGAACACTACAGTACGTTCTGCTGCGACATCGCCTAAATGGCCCCCAAATGGCTTTATCTGAGTTGTGAACATGTGTTTTGCATGACACGCCCTTGTAAGAGCGGCGCGGTGGCGGAGATAAGCACGCGTACCCGCTTATCCGCAGGTGAACCATCACGATAGGTGCCTCGGCGCTCGTCCGATAACAACCTAAATGGCTTTTTCGGAGGGTGGCTGGCGTTGCTTGATGGTAATGACACGTCGGGGCTTTGTGCACACACACACACACACACACACACACACACACACACCGCCTCGTGTCTGCCTTGCACCTGCATGCATGCTCATGCGCACACACGTGGACGTTCCCGCCGTTCCACATTTTAGAGCCCGATTTCAACGATAACAGTTGCCTATTAGGGAGCGTTGTGTAGTGTACGACTGGCCTGTTTGTGACAGGATTACCCCATTACTGGTGCTGTGGGTATTAGCACTCAGCCACTTACTTCAGGGAACAACTGAGAGAGAGAGAGAGAGAGAGAGAGAGAGAGAGGGAGAGGGAGAGAGGGAGAGAGGGAGAGAGGATAAGGAGAATGAGAGTGATGTGGGGGAGGAAGAGATGACAAGGGAGAATGAAAGAAAAAATTGAAAAGGTACAGTGCAAACTATTGAGATGGGGAGGGGGGGCATAGTACGATGGCAATGGAGAGAGAGAGAGAGACTGGAAGGGGAAGAAAGGGGAGATGTTGCTCAGACAGAAATAGAAGTGGGGCAGCAGAAACATAGAGACACAAGACGTGAGGGGGAGAGGAGGGAAAGAGAGAGAAAGCCCCAACGACAGATAAAAGCCGATGACGAACATTTGATAGCGAGGCTGTGAGAGAGAAAGAGAGAGAGAGAGAGAGAGAGAGGGAGAGAGAGAGCGGAGAGGGAGAGAGTGCATTAGGGAACAAAACCATGAAAGATGTATTGCAGAGAGGCCTTTTTGAGGTATGGTGGGGGTGAAAAGAGTTGCTGTCGGGCAGAAACCTCTTATCTACATATTTTTTTATGTTTAATGCATGAATTAATGCCCTACTTCGTCATACTACAGTGTCACACACAAGTAGGAAAAAAAAATCAATTTTTTAAATATGAATCTAGAAAAGTAACAGTTTTGGACATCTGACAGCGACGTTTTTATGGAGACAGGAAATATGGGAAGGAAAGACGTGTGTGTGTGTGTGTGGGTGGGGGGGATTACAGAGTATGGCCATTAAGACGAAGAAAGGACTTTTGAATAAGAGGGACAGAGACTATTCATAGACCGATGGAACACAGAGAAGAGAGATACAGAGAGAAGCGCCAGAGGAAGAGGTTGAAAGAAGAGATGGAGAACTGGAGAGAGAAAAGAGAACGCTAATCGACGAGAGAGAAAAGAGCGGGATGGAAGTAGAGTTTGCAACACAGAGAGAGGACAGATGGACGATGAGAGGAGGAAAGAGCGGGAGAGAGAGAGAGAGGGAGGATGAGAGGAGGAAAGAGAGCAAGCGAGAAAGAGAGAGAGAGAGGGAGGGAGAATGATTGATGAAAACAGAGGATGCGTCGTTAGTCCGTCAACCTCTTTCTCCCTCATGGATTGATCCAGAGATCTGCCTCTCATGCACACGCACATGCACACAAACGCACGCACGCACGCACGCACGCACGCACGCACGCACGCACGCACGCACGCACGCACGCACGCACGCACACACACACACACACACGCACAAACCATAGACTTTGAAGGCATCGATCCGGTCGGGGTCCTGCCTCTACCTGCGTTCGCCTCTTGTTTACGAGCTCTCTGTACAGCCTCTAACCCCCCCCCCCCCCACACACACACACATAAACCACACATAAACACACATAGACACGGCAGTGGTTTATAGGCCCATGGCAGCGTCGTCCTTGAGCAGCAGGTCCACGTTTCAGACACAGCCTTACAATCTCTGTAAAGAATCACAACCACGCAAGTAGGTTCTCACACATTCTGTTAGAAACCACAGAAACAACATGACCTTTTCTTCTTCCTTTTTTTTAGAATAGCCAAGCGTTCTTAATCAAATGTTTCTCTCCCAATTTAGTCGTTTAATCGCGAATTAACCCTTCGCCCACGTTGCTTTGGTTCGCCACTGCTATTGTACCCATTTCATTTCATTTCAAACCTTTATTTATTCTCGAAGGACATTGAGGTTGCCCTCATTTTCAGTGTCGTCGAGATACATCACAGTACAATTTCATTTTCACCCTATTGGCTCACCTGCCAGTCAGGTGCTGGCAAAACAACATGGCTAATTGTGTTTGTATAGATGCTCAGCAAGCTGGAAGCACCGCGGTGGATTCGAACCCCTAGACTCTGTGATGATGGACAGGCGTTTTACCCCCACCAGCACAACCCGAGCGCCAGTAATAACGTAACCTCACCCACAGAGACGTGTTATACAAGCTTGGCCTGCCCTCTAATAAACCAGTGGGGGTCAGTGCTGTGTCTGGAGGGCGCTGTTAAGATGCAGTGTGACAAGCATAGTTATGGACGATGAAATGTACCGTTCCTTGTAGCAGTCGATGTATATGTCACGTTATTAAAGGAGTAATGGTTATCCAAAACAACATTTAAAATAGACTGTAGCCCAGTGTTGTGCAGCCATTAGGTGACATTGGATTTGTCTTGTTCTGTGCTCACTGCCATTGTGTGGAGACAAACTGAGGCATGTGTTGAATTTTAACATTTCAGACGGGAGAAAAAAGACAAATTGAACTCATTAAAACCGGGAAAGCATCTGTGTCATTTTAGATTTTAGCTATATAACTGGACATATAGCACATTGGTTGGCTATTCAAAAATAGCAGATATACAAGCGCATAGCGTGTCACTTTGTGCCGTGCTATGTAGATCTGATATTTTTGAGAAAGCGTGAACATTTTTGACAAATCTTTGAAAATATATATATTTTAAAGCAAACATTTTTAACTCAAATCTTTGTGTCAGGGGGTTCCTGGAAAAAAAAATCTTTTGAGATGCAGGTCTGCGGCAAAATACATATAATTAAACCACTGATATAGCAACATAGGTTTTTCAGAAAACTGATTTAGAAGACATTGTAGAATCGGCCTCAGGTCTTGATTGGTTAACTAACACGCATTGTAAAGTAATATATTGTGAACTGAGTGGCATCCGATATTTCTGGTGATTTCTGTAGTGCTTTAGTTTTTTCTCCTGATATATAACAAGATACAGAGTCAAATAATGGCACAGCTGCCCTGTGCAATCTGTATCGATAATCAAGTTACTGGCTGAGCAGTTTGTGAATGAAGCACCGACGATTTGCTAATGAGAGCTTGGTTGTGTTGTTTGTTGTATGCGGGTAACCTCGCGTCACCAGACTTTCCACCTCGGAGGAAAGCCTGGTATTCGTTCTAAAACTAGCGGTGTGATCCGGTTTAGAAAAAAGGAAAGAAAAAAAGAATCGTGGTTGGTTCCGGTTGGCGACGCATTGATTTGCACATAATGCAAATCAATTTGTTTAGTCTCGCTAGTCGCGCCACGAGCTAGAATAGGAAATGGACATACCAAACGATTATTATACTAAAAGAAACAAAATGATTATAACAAACTAAACAAGTTTTAAACTAGGGGAATCATTTTGGAGGTGCGCGGCTTCCGTGGTTCCGGTCGTTGGTTCTGGCTGCCTGATGACGTAAAGTTATTTCCGCTCCGACTGGATCAGATACCCGAAAATGTTATTGATCCCAGGCTAGTATGCGGGTGGCCGTGTGAGGTGAGTTGTGATGGTCTACTTTTGTGGCGACGGAGATGCAGAGAGACAGACGGATACAGTCAACCCGCATTCTGGGCGGCTGGCAAATAATAGCAATAAACTAACAAACAAAAAAAAGATATATATTTTCATGATGAGATCCTCTAAAAACATCATACCATACCAAATACACTATCACAGCATAGTGTGCACTGAAACAATATTTGTCATCTAACAGATTTGTATTGCCATACTCGCGGCTCCGCTTTTGAAGCCGCTAAAGACAAGAAGCCTTTCTACACAATTTGCAAACCGAACTCCCGTGGTGCACGCTGAGCTGTAGCTTAGGACACAATGTTCAACAATTTCCTTTTGTTTGTCTAGAGTGCAGATTTATTTCACGCCTTTAACGGGGCAAACCAGTCAATTTTAAGAGTTTACAAACCCCTCTGCCCTTGGACAGCTCAGTCAATATTTGTGAACTCGATCCCATCTCCCCCCCTCGCCCCCCCCACCTCCTACCCACCAGGCATCCCCCACCACCCCATCTCAAAGTCGCACACCACAGAAATAAGACTCTTTGGCAGTGGTTTTCAACCTTTTTCATAGCAAGGTCCATTATTTATTCGGCATTTGAGCCACGGACCACAGTTTGATGAGATTTAGCCTCTCAGACCCCAAGACTTATGGATATTCTGTTATCCAAATGGACCCTTACGGGTGCATTTGGTTTCATTTTGCACTCTCAAGAGTTAAAGATCTATAAGGGTCCATTAGTTACCAACTCTCCATCATTTAGCTGGGGACCACCTGGAACCCCCTCAAGGACCACTGGTGGTCCCTGGACCACCGGTTGAGAACCGCTGCTCTAAGGCACTGGTTCTCAAACATTTCCATGTCAAGGGCACCCATATCGATATGTATTTGGCCCACGGGCCCCATCTGAAAGGATTTTGTGCCAGAGACCTCCATAAGAGAAGATTTGTGTAGAAAATGTCTTGACTTATTCCACATTTCCTCAGAAATATAGATATACACACTAATGACGCGGAGGAGAGAACACGCCCACAGCGTCCCTGGCGCGAATCGAACCCAGGACCTTCTAGCTGTGAGGCGACAGCGCTTTACCGACAGCGCTACCGACATCATAATCTTACAATAATTGTTTTGGAAACAGCACTAGTGTGTGGGGGGGGCACCTTTCACACTGTTTCACAAATCACTTAATAGGGCCTGACCATACACATTGTGTCAGTCGTGGGATTTTATTTTGCTTTAATCCATGCACTCACAGAGGGCCGCCACCCCATGTCTGGTTTCTGTGATAAAAATGCACCACCTACGACTTGTTGTATTATGATGCTGTTGACCTGCACTGAGTCAGTGGTGCTCTCCGTTTGGCACGTCGTGCTACTCGTTTAGGTGCAGAACGGCTCAAAACAAACAAACATTGCATGAGTCAGACACCATCACCCACGTTGGTCTCTGCTTTCCCTAGGCTCTGTATTTGTTATCCAATGAATTGACCCATTGTCAGCCTTCTTATTTGTCTGATTGACTGACTAACCAGCAGGCTCCTTCTACCTTGTTTTACACTGGTTCCGCCTTTATGGTTGTTTGTGTGGAATTTGCTAATTAAAAAACATAATTTATGCCCAGTCACCATACTGCACCTGAGATGTTCCTTTTTACTGAGACCAAGTTTAAAATAAGAATTGAATACACTGAATATCAATACTGTCCTGTCGTGGGAATTCTGGCAATAGGAGTCGAGACAATATTCTAGGTGGTGATTGTTATGTTTTAATGTACGTGATATCATGGGGAGAAGTACAATAACACTCATGTCGGTGGTACGGTAGTTCTGCCAAGAGGCGCATGGATTAGACCATTGTTATACTGTAGCTGCTTCAAGGACGAGCTGAACAACAATCAAAACAATAGCTGTCAGGCCTAGTGGAGACATGGAGGCTCTTACAAGCTACCAAATATAATGTATAATGTATTGTTTAAGAAAGTAGGTAGCTGATATATAGCACTTTTACCTTAGCGCTAGGTATACTCTTGGTTGCTTGTTTTTGCAGGAAATGCACTTAGGACTTCTGGTGATTAGTAGTTTCGTTCCCTACCTATGTTGAATGCACTTATTGTAAGTCGCTTTGGATAAAAGCGTCTGCTAAATGACTGTAATGTAATGTATAATTATTATAAGTGATGGTAAAATATAAACGTTAGATATAAGCAACCATATCATTTCTTCCTCAGTCCACACTATAAACAAAAAAACATCCTAAAGGCGAGGCAGTTTGTTAAATGCTGCAATGGCTGAGGGGACAAATCTCCTCCTAAAAACGAACCTTTTCCCACTTCAAGGTTCTGTATCTTCGCCCACACGGCATGAGTAGCGATACAGTAGCCTATAGGAATTTGCATAGGGTTGTAAAGGGTCTGATAAAATGAATATCAAATATCTAAATACTGAATTATACAATTTAAAAAACTGTCTGGGGTGCTCACAAAAAAGACATTTAAATGACCCCAAACATGTTTGAAAGTGAAATATCCCTTTGAGGAAAATAAATTGACTACTTCCACCACTGCCTACCATAAGCAGTAAGCAGTGTGTGATCTCAGTTTCAGGGTACAGGATGTTTCATCACAGAGACACTGAAGGACCTGACAGACTTCATCACAATCACAATCTACTTTATTTTCACATCACACCATTGCAGGTGTTAAAAGAGTGGGTAATATATTTTTTTTGTGTGCAAGCTCTTCACACTGCAGTTACAGGGAGAGTTAGAAGAGGGAAAGAGAGAACAAAGACGTACGGAACACCGAGCAAATAAAAGGAAGGTACACTGAATAGAATATACTGTACCTACTCCAGTGCATTATTAAACATTTTCTATGGATAGAGGACACTATGGAAGGCAGAGATTGCTTCTTGTGCGGGTGGAAAACATAATTATCGTCTCTGTCGGGCAGAAACCTCCCATCTCCATATTCAAACCTTTAGTGTTTATTTTGTAAATTAGCGCCCTTCTTGATCATACTACAGCGCCACAAAAAAAGCATCAAAAGTAGCAGATCTGCAAGCGCGATTTGAGCTTGTGGATCTGCTACCTTTGCTATTTTTGAATTTGAATCTATAACTGTTTTGGACATATGAGGTTTCCCACCTGACAGAGACGATATAAAAAAAGCAGCAGGTATATAAAACACTGTAACATTTGCATGGTTAAAGGGACACTGTTAAAGAATGGAAAAACGGAGCATCAGGTATTATACATAAAAACCCACATGATTCCACAGCAATGACACAAACACACACATTGAATTAGAGCAGGGAGACATCAACACACCGGTTGGACAAATGCCCACTGCACGATGCTATTATCTTTCCTCCATCGGCGTGCTCTGTTTCCCCCCCTGAAAATGACAGCGCTGAATTTGTCTCCCGACTATCCCTCCTCCCAGCCAGGGCCCATCAGCAAGTGGGGGAATTTGTCGTTTTACTTCTTTTTCATTTGTTAGCCGGGGTGGCAGCAAAGTCCGAGGCCCGGGTCGATACCTGTCCCTCGTCGCCGGGGCCGCGAGATCACTGGCCAAGCGCCTGGCAGCCCATCAGCCAAAACGGGAGCTGGCCCTCTTCATTTAGTCTCATTACGTGGCACTGGCCTGATCAATTTGGGCCATATTGTGGGTTGTCCCCCGGGGGACACATGGGGGGAACGGTACGCTCGCACGGTGCCAGTTACAGATTGACCGGATGCAGACAGACAGAGAGGGAGGAAGTGATAGCAGATGAAGAGGAGTGTCCCAACATGTTCGGCCAAAGCTGTTCAGTTCTGTTACACTATACACCCAGTCTGAGTGGCAACTGGGGAACTGAAATTGGCCAAATCACTTAACCCATTCAATCCGGGAACGCATCTACTTAATGTCTTCAAAATCATAAATTGGTTTCTGAAAAATGTGTGTTCAGTGGTGCTCAAACTTGTTCATGTCAAGGACCCCCAACATTATATGTATTCGGCCACGGACCCCCATCTCAAAATATTTTGTTCCAGGGACCCCCCCCCCCAAAGACAAAGACATCTAAAATGACACAGATGCGTGGTTAATTGTTTAGACAGTGGCGAAAAAAAATAGGCATTTAGTTGTATAAATGTGGAACTATTCATGAGAAAAAACAGGAGATCCCGGGCACTTGAAAAAAAAAAGTGAGTGGGTAGACCACCGTCGAAGGCTAGACTGTCCCACTGGATCACAGAAGTGATCCAGCAGGCAGGAGTACCAGTGACGCCTGAGTGTGGGCACACTCCACCCGTAGGATGGCGGGCCTCCTTGGCGCTGTTGGCTTGAAGTTGGTTGCGTCTTTGAGGCACCATTCCACTTAGACAACACTTAGACAATCCTCTGTCTAAGTGTTTAATTATCTTTAATAATCTGGCTGATGCCGTCTGATCCAGGAGCACCTTTAACTTTTTAAAAAACTTTTTTTTACTATTACGGCTCCGGTGAGTAACTGGTTGCTTCGTTCTCTCTATTCATGAGTTGTATTCAGAATACAGTTTGTCAAGTCTTGCAATTCCTTTTTTTTTGTTGGTATTATCTCAGCATCATGTATCCTACTTTGACATAAGCCATAAGCTTTGTGAAGCCCTCATCTCCCACAATAGAGAACTGGATGCACATCCGTGGCGATTATTTTGACAGTCAACCTGGTCACGCTTTCTTGCAGAGTTTTGTCATGTGAAAGCCTCACATTGATGTTTTCTGTGAAGTATAGTCAGGCTGGAACTGATATCATCGCCGCCGCTAGCATCACTCCACATCACTGTGTCGGCTGTTTAAATCTGAAATGATTTCGCATCGCTTCAGTGCTGTTGCGATGCAAAGTAATTTCAGATTTAAACCCCTTTCGCAAAGTCACCTCGGCCCACGTTGTCATGTGAGTCTAAGAGTGCTTTTCCCCCTCTTTTTAAATGGCTAGAGATTCTTCTAAACCAGTAGTTCTCAAACTTTTTTGTGTCAAGGACCAACACATTTTCTGTGAGCTTGTGAATCTGCTATATGTGAATAGCCAACATATAAATGGATAAAGTGGTTAAAATGATTGTGATGCTATATTAAGCATGAATACTGCAATATAGAAATACTCTGTTACAAGTAAAAGTTCAGAATTCAAAATTTAAGTAAAAAAGTATTGGCATCAAAATGTACTTAACTGCAGCAACTTTAAAGTACCAAAAGTAAAAGTACTAAAAGGTTTGAAAATAGCAGATCTACAAGCTCACAACGCATCGCGATGCAACGCGTTGGGAGCTTGTAGATCAGCTATTTTCAAATAGCCTAGGTATAAAATAGGGCTAAAGTGATTAATTTATGTTTTATAATGTAATAATTTATATCTGCAAAGTAACTAGTAACTAAAGTTTTCAAATAATTGTAGTGGAGTAAAAGTACAATATTTGCCTCTGAGATGTAGTGGAGTAGTAGTAAAAGTACAGAAAATTGGAAATACTCCAGTAAAGTAAAAGTACCTAAAAATTGTACTTAAGTACAGTATTTGAGTAAATGTACTTAGTTACTTTACTCCACTGATAATTTCTGCCATCACTCATCGGCTCGTGGGTAGTTTTTTCCGTCTCACATCCCGGTTGCATTTTCCCCCCTGCGTCTACTCCATCAAAGACAGAAAATGGCACCGCCTCCTCTGGCATTTTATTGACACCCAAGAAAAATGTCCCTACAGAAGCATTTTTAATATTAATAGAGTGGAACAGCACGCTCACGATAAGCGGGTCATGCATAGTTTTTATGGACGTGCAGACAGCTATGGGCTTATGAGCAGGATGGTGCCAGGCACTGTACTGTACTCCACTGGTTCTCAAAGTGGACCTAGGACTTAGGACCCCCGGCGGTCCTTGAGGGGGTTCCAGGGGGTCCCCGGCAAAATGAATTAATATAGCATCAAAATAAGTTTCACCACTTTAACCCATCGGCTATTTGAAAATGGCCAATCTACAAGCTCGCAATGCGTGGCGGTGCAACGCATTGTCAAAAACTCTTGAAAAATGTGACAGTTTTTGAATATTTTCTAAACATTTTAACAACACAAATCTTGATTTGGGGGTCCCTTGCAATCTTTTCAAATGGGGTCCACGGCAAGAAGTTTGAGAACCTCTGCTGTACAGTTTGTCCTTGGCATTACGCTGTCCAATGTGCTGCAGTCACACATGAGTCAGACCTGGTATTAGTAGTATGTGGCATCCATGTTCAGACCAGGGGTTCCCAAACTTTACCCTGCCAAGAACCCTCAAATAGACATAGTCTCTGGCTGCAGCCCCACCCCCCTCTATTCTCTATTGTGAAAAAATTGACTTAAATGTTTTTATTTAATTGCAAAAATAGCCAATCTTCAAGCTCACAGTGAGTTGCAGTGAGCCGTCGCATTGTGAGCGTGTACAGTAGATCTGCAATTTTGCTATTTTCAAACATGTTTGAAAAACTTTGGGAATGACATGCCAGAAATAGGAATACCAACACTCTTATGAATTTAATTTGAATTGGAATTAGTTTATTATTATAATTTAAATTTGTATTATACATTTTTTAATATATAATTCTTCCCTTGGCGGTCCCAGGCAGCCCCCCCCCCAGGAAGGCCCTCGCCCCCCGACATTTGTAAAACCACTGCTTTAGCATTCAACCGTATGCTTGTAAAGTAGGCACTGTGCCATTCTCTCTCTCTGTCTCCTTGGTAGAGCGAAAACAAAACCAACCTTGACACCGAGTTCTGTTTTTGCAAATGTTCCACCCCTACACCTGCCTGATGCAAAAATGTACTCGTGCCGACACTCACTTCCTCTGGCTTCCCAGATGGCACGTTCACAAAGCATCAGGCCGCGCACGAGGGCGAGGGCGAGCGCGTGCACTAAACTACTGAAAGACACCCTTCCCCGACATTGTCCCTCAACCGCGCACACGCACACGCACACACACACACACACGCACACGCACACGCACACGCACGCACACACACACACACACACACACACACACAGTACATACAGTACGCTTACTGTACAATACACATGACACTACTTAAAACCTATTACCTTTTGTTGACCCGGATCCCCCAGGGCTATATTATCCTTTTCCCCTTTACACCTTTCTTCGCCGGAAACAGACAGTCTACAAACACGCCCAGAATAGGGACGCTAGGGTTCATATTGTTAATAACTATAAACACATTATTAACAGGGTTGGCCCGTTAAAACCGAGCGTCTCTGGCATTTTAGGTTTTAGCGTTGGCTATTCAAAAAAAGTAGCAGATATACAAGCTCGAGCTTGTACATCTGCTATTTTTAAACATTTTTGAAACATCTTGAAAGTGTGAGAACTGCTGATTTAGAAGGCATTCGTAGAATCGGCCTCAGGGTCTTAATAATTAACCAGTGTGCGGTGCACTCCGCAGGCCCATATCATCAAGGTGGATATACTTTATCATTACACTTTTATTAGCAGTAATATTTAATTGTCCAGTCTATCCTTTTTTTTCCTCCCTCTTTTTTAACGAGTCTCTGGGCTCTGTGTGGCTCCAGTCTATTAAAGTTATTGGTCAGTGTTCAGTGTTTATGACTTCTGGATTGGACGGCCCCAGTGGGGTCGGTGCTCAGAGAGCTGGCGCCGCTAAATATGACCCTGCAGTCTGCTGCTTTCCTGACTTAATGCAATACCACACACACACACACACACACACACACACACACACACACACACACACACACACACACACACACACACACACACACACACACACACACACACACGTCTGTACTAATGTGACGCCAGCATGAACATGCAGCATAGTGCGCACGTGCGTCGAGCAGAGCTCACAGTGTTTCTATTAGGACACTGCGCTGCACGGCACGCCATGCACGCACACATGCATGCACATTACACGCGTGTGCACGCGCGTTCACACATGACGCCAACAAGATTAGGGGCGATGACATGCAGCGATGACATGGAACATAGCGGGATGACAAAGTCACACCTCCGCTCGCAAAAACAGGTGTTTTTTCACAACGCATGACTCGCGGTGGAAGCTGTGTGTGTGTGTGTCTGTGTGTCTGTGTGTGTGTGTGTGTGTGTGTGTGTCTGTGTGTGTGTGTGTGTGTGTGTGTGTGTGTCTCCAAGGTCAGAATAGTCCCTGCAGTGCACACCCAGCTGTTATTTTTATATTATTTCCTATTTCAAGCTTGTGATTTCCTGACAAGGTTCACGTGCGTTCTCGCACGAAGCACTTGTCTTTGTGTCTGACTTGGGAAACATCTTGGTCTTCCCCTGCTGCCAGGCCACAGTTGGAAACACCAGCATCCATATTCTGGGCAGAACATTAGCCCAAAATTGCCAAAATAGCTTTATTCATTTTAGTGAAGAGATTTGGTGTAGATGGAAAAAAAGAAAAGTGGTCCAATACAGACCTAACTCAGGTCCAGTTTACTAGGGTTTACGACGTGGTTAAATAAAGGTTAAAACATAAACAAATGAAGATAACATTGTAAAAGGCACGATGAAAGAGTGGGGCTTTCTAAAGCAGATGTTTGTAAAGTGCTTGTGCTCCTCCAGTGATTTTAGCATGTCGTGGGTGAAGGGCTCTCGTGGACCTGGGACCAGTGCCACTGCCAACTTCCAGTCTCTTCATTTACTGAAGCATGTGGGTGTTCAGCCCTGGCAACAGATAGAGCACACATGTTGTTGGTATCATTATACCTGTAAGGAGGACACATCAACATGTCATAGGATGACAATTTTAACCCATTTCTAAAGCGTGAGTTATACTTAGACTCACACAAGCTCTATCTGCTGTTTTCCCACAAATACATTCATGCATCTTTCTGCATGAGTAAACAAACACATTAACAACCACCTGCTCACACTAATGAATGTTTGATATCCCCCAAAATATCCTCCTTCAACACCACACACACACGCACGCACGCACGCACGCACACACACACACACACACACACACACACGCGTTTGTATTACTATACTTGTGAGGACATCAACGCTTTAGGACAGCCATTTTATGAATGTCATTTAAAAATATATGTATTATTTTGCCATTTTTAACCGTAAGCCTAAAGTTGAAAAACAGCAGATCTATAAGCCCACAACGCGTCGCGCTGCGACGCGTTGTGAGCTGATAGATCGGCTATTTTTTGGTGCATGACACTGGCGCGCAACTAAGTATAAATCATGTTTAACTCTAATTCCAATCCCTAAACCTAACCTCTAAATGTCTAATCCTGACCTGAATGTTTTTCTAATTGTAAACGTATCTCAAAAAATGTTTTTTTTTAACTATAAAACAACCATTTGTCTTGTGAGGACCAGAAAAACTGTCCTCACAAAGCAAGTATAGTAATACAAACACACACACACACACACGCACACACGCACACACGCACGCACAGTCACACAACAACTCCTTCCCTGCTCTTGACCGCCAAGCTGATGATCCTCACATGCGGTTGGGAGTCACAGTCAGAGTGGCTGGGTGTCAACAACATGGCCTCCTCGTGGTCAATTAGCCATCGGTGACCACTTACCTCCTCATGTAAAGATGATGAATGATTGACCTGTAAGGTCCTCTGCTAAGGACCCATGGAGAGAGAGCAGTGTGAGGGCCTGGTGGGCAGAGCCCGGGCACTTTAGGGTGATACAGCACTTGGTGGAAGAACAGAAAGTTAGGGTCAGTTTCAGGCGCTTTTTGACCTCACTGTCAAACTGGAACAGAGAGAGAGAGAGAGAGAGAGAGAGAGAGAGAGAGAGAGAGAGAGAGAGAGAGAGAGAGAGAGAGAGAGGGAGAGAGATAGAGAGAGATTGAAAGATGGAGTGTGAGAGAGGTTGACTGGGGAACTAGGGCTGCAACTATCAATTATGTTCTTTACGATTGATTAACCACTTTAGGCCATATTTAATACTTTGTCGTACAGCGGCAGCGGTGTCATGTGAACAATAGCAAAAATATCCGGTCTACAAGCTCACATTGTGACAAGTTGTGAGCTTGTACCTCTAGATTTTCTGTATTTTTGACAATGTATTATTTAATCTAAATGCATTATTTTATTTTATAAAAATAAAAAAGTAGAGTAGCCAACTATTTGTTTTCTCCCCAATTTAGTCATTATGCCAATGATTCCTCCCCACACACATTTCTGTGTTGTCACTGCTGTTGTATCCTACTGACTCACCTGTCATGTGAGGAGCCCCCACCGGGAGGACACAGAGCCTTCGTCCTACTCCTCCCGCTGACAGGTGCCGCCCCAGCCCGTAGGAGTACATGCAATGACCAATATCACCTGCCCCGCCCAGCTTACCTCCCCCGAACACGGGCCTATTGAGTTCGCATAGACGCCTGACAAAGCCGTTTGCACCGCGGTGGATGCGTTATTTTATAATCCATTAGTTTGATTAACCCCGAAAAGTAAAACCTGATTTTGAGAAAGTACACGGTGAGTACATTGAGTCATGGTACAAAATGTTCCATTTGCAGGGCTACATGCAAATGTTTTACACAGTAGAAAAGGTTTTGTTGTGTACAGGGGCATGCTGCACCTTGTCGCTACAGTATGTCACATGATGGCCAACGGCAGTTCCTGACAAGTGCACACCAAGGGGACCGAGAGATATGCCTGCAAAAACTCCTGCTTTCACAACATAAAAAAAAGAAAACCTCAGAAACATCATTCTGGCTGTGGAAATATATCTTGGGAGCTCACTTCCAAAATGCAACATGCACACTTTTTGGCTAGAATAGAAGCATTAGGTTAAGTTCTTCATCCAATATCAGTAAAATGTAACGGTCGTCCAGTCCATTAAAAACGCCTGTCATTTTGCCAGCCCATAAGCCTTTAAATTACTTCTAACCTATAAAATGTGCCGTCATTTTAACTTTGTGTTAATTCTGTACCGTCTACTTATATGGTAATAGTATTCAAACGCTTTTTCAAATGATGGATGGGCAATTACAATATACAGTTCCTTATGTGATTACCATACAGTTTTCTGTCTGTCTGATCTATCTACAGTATTTATCTTATCTATCTTACTGTATCTATTTATCCATCTATCTATCTATCTATCTATCTATCTATCTATCTATCTATCTATCTATCTATCTATCTATCTATCTATCTATCTTATATATCTATCTTATCTATATATCTTATCTATCTATCTATCTATCTATCTATCTATCTATCTATATTATCTATAAATAATATAATACTATAACATGGTATTGTTACACAGTGCAGTGGTAGTACACACTGTCTCTTTTCATGACAGGTCACACTCTCTTATACTTTCTTAGATGACTCTCCTTTATTGCTGGCCCCCTCTCCTCCTGGGGGCTCCCGTTTCCCCTGACTCAGCATGTGGTGGACAGGACAGATATTACCAATATTCCTCTGTGTCAGAGCCCAGTGTGGGAGTGAGATAAGCAGATATTAGTGCTCCTTCCATCAGCAGAACAGAGCCGAGGGAGTAGGGGGGACAGAGCAAGGCTTTGGCTGGACACCGGTAGGCGCTGAAGGGCAAAGATAGGGCAGACAGAAGGAGGGAGAGAGGCTGGCATAGATACTACTGAGGGGGGGGGGCGTAATGGACTATACATGTAGTGGGATTGAGGTAATCCGATTACAGCGAAAATGCCAGCTGTAACTGACCCCACAGTAATCAGATTGAAGGATACTTTGGGGAATGGACACTGTTGGGTGCTGTTGGCGTTGTTTAGCACAATGTACGCTAAAACAACCCAGATATCGTTGCCGTAGGGCAGAAAACTAGTATCTCCATATTTAAAAGTTTCATGTATTTTTATAAATGAATGAGCTATTTTATACTTTTTCATACAACAGTGTTGCACAAAAGTAGTGAAAATAGCTGACCTGCAAGCTCAGAGCTTTGTGATGCCATGCTTTGTAAGCTGTTCTTTTACATTTTACCAATACACCAGGTTGAAAGTGGCTAAGGCTCTCTGTGGGGTTTTATGTACAGTATATTTAACCAATGAAAAGTATTAACTTGTGACTAAATAATAACTACATCGGATCCATTGGAACACAAGTTCTTTGTCACATTTCCTGAAAACTAACGGTTTTGGACATACGCGTTTTTTTCACTCGACAGCATTGATATCCTCGTATATAGACCTGAATAGTACCTTACATTGGATAAGCTTGCTAAACCCAGCCTTATCCCTGCGGTTTTGTTTGTTTTTCCTAGCGGATAAGTCAGCTTCCAGCGGTAATATTTGGAAGCGGCGTTCATTCATTCATTCACAACCCGTGTGTGGGTGGTTCCTGCCTGGTATGTTTGCGGCTGTGATTTGCCGATGCAGGTAAACAGCTTAGACCTTAATCGGAGTTACGGGCTATTAGCCAGAATGCCGTTTGCATGCTAACAGCCTCTTTGTTCTCATCCTAGCGGGTGGGAGTGGGTGAAACACTCTCTCACTGAACGGAACGCTGTGATCAGCAGGCCACTTCAAACTGCTCCCACGCCGTCATGTCAATCTGGAAACCTATTTTTTTGCCAGCGCCCCCCTATCCAATATCCAGGTCCCTTACCGCTGTGGTTCTCAAACCTTTTCAAGTCAAGGACCCCCACATTGATATGTATTTGGCCGCGGACCCCCATCTGAAAAGGTTTTGTGCCAGGGATCCCCAGAAGAGAAGATTTATGTAAAAAAGACTTTACCAAACATTTTCGATATTTTTCAAATATTTAAAAAAATAGCAGATGCACAAGCTCTCGCCACGCTGTGCGCTTGTATATCTGCTATTTTTGAATAGCCAACGTATAAAGTATGGATAAAATGATTGTGATACTGTATTAACACATTTAGCTGGGGACCCCCCTGGGGGTCCCCGTACCCCACTTTGAGAACTACCGCCTTACCGCCCCCCACACCCATTTAAAATGTAGGCTATACGTTTCGGCTCCAAAGAATTATGTTTGCTTATTATTCTGTTGCTTATATAATTGAGAAAACATCTCATTGAATGCCAAATAATAGATTTTTTTTCCTTTCCCAGGGAGAATTTTTTTTTTTAAGTAGAATTGAATAGCCTTAAAATAGGCCACAGATCCCATTGTGTTATTATTTACTGTAAAACAACAGCATATTGGAACATCAAACTCTAATTGGGTCTTGTTGTTATTGATCACAAACAGCAATAAAAAGCTAATTTGGAGTAGATACCAAACAATAAGCATTCTTATTAGCATTTGCACTGTAAAATAACAGAAGAGCAAGTGAATCAAGTCAATTGGTGCCAGCGAGTATTTTTTAAGTGGACAGTTTTTTTTCTTTCTGTTGCTGTTTGTAAGTCATGGCTGTCAATGGAAACCGCAATGGAAACTGCTTTTTTGCGTTACACGTTTTATTTCAGGATCAATAAAGATATCAGTTCCCAGTTGCTGCATTCAGATGTACCGTCCAGCTGAACATTCCTTACAGTGTAGATTTTTCAAGTTGGATTTATATCCAGCCTTGCTCTGTAAAGCAATGAAGTCCGAATGTGCGAGCTATCGCTTATATTGATTCAGTCAGTGGCACAAATGTCACGCAAAGTCTGACAAAGCCCACACAGCTGACGAGTTGGGTCGGCCAATCAAGGCCCCCGTCGAGAAACATTAGTCTACATTGTAGACTCTACAATGTGACCCTTTGTCTTTCCTGTGACTCTCAACACCTCATCTTCCCTCTCTCTCTCTCTCTCTCTCTCTCTCTCTATTACACACACACACACACACACACACACACACACACACACACACACACACACACACACACACACACACACACACACACACACACACACACACACACACACACACACACACACACACACACACACACACACACACACACACACACACACACACACACACACACACACACACACACACTCTTCCATTCTGTCCACAAACCTCACTCTGTGTCATTACCAGGACTCGTTCTCCTTGAGTTTGTCGACTGCTTGCTTTCTCTCTCTCTCTCTCTCTCTTTCTCTCTCTCTCTCTCTCTCTCTCTCTCTCTCTCTCTCTGTATCTCTCTACCTTGCAGTCATCATTGTGTGTGTGTGTGTGTGTGTGTGTGTGTGTGTGTGTGTGTGTGTGTGTGTGTGTGTGTGTGTGTGTGTGTGTGTGTGTGTGTGTGTGTGTGCGAGCAGTGGGTTAGTGTGCTCTAGTGAATACCCTCCACTGCCAACTGCTGTTCTCAGATGGAGAGCGTCAGTCAGCACGGCTGATTATTCCAATAGACTATCGACTCAGCACCAGCAGGCATCAACGCGCACACACACACACACACGCACACGCACGCATGCACACACACACACGCACACACACATGCACACACATAATTTATATAAATACATGCGGATACACACACACACACACACACACACACACACACACACACACACACACACACACACACACACACACACACACACACACACACACACACACACACACACACACACACACACACACACACACACATGCATGCACACATGCACACACACACATTTCATTTAAATCACCAGTGCAGCAGCAGTGTATGTCTCACCACTCCTCTTTTAATAGAGCTCTACCTCTTTATGGCTCTCTGCCTCCCACACTCATCAATCCTCTCTCTCTCCATACATCTCTTATTGTCTCTCTCCCGACCCACTCCTTCCCCCTGGGTCCTGGCTACTTTCTCTGGGTTCTGTCTGTCTGTCTGTCTGTCTGTCTGTCTGTCTGTCTGTCTGTCTGTCTGTGTCTGTCTGTGTCTCTATCTGATTAGTAATGTGACACTCCATTCCTCTCTTCTTCCTTACCATCCGTCCTCACTGCCTTGATTTCTCTTCTTCTGACGACATACGATTACTTCTCCTTGTTTTCCCTCTCCTCTCCTCTCCTCTCCTCTCCTCTCCTCTCCTCTCCTCGTGCCCCAGTTTAACTTCCAACCTGTGGTGCAACACTTGATCGACCTAATTGATTTAATGGATTATAAACAATAATCGATAATCAATCAGTTAATACGATCGCGGATTAATAATTGATTCCTATTTTGGGCATGTCGTAATAGTTGAATCAAGTATTTCGATTTTAACCCATTAAAACCGGGAAAGCATCTGTGTCATTTTAGATTTTAGCGTTGGCTATTCAAAAATAGCAGACATATAAGCTCGCTGCGATGGCATTTTTGAAAAATCTTAAAGGTTTGAGAACTACTGATTTAGAAGTTTGAAGGTATTTGTAGAATCATGCCTCAGGTCTTATGAACATCTGACAGCCAGTCACAAATGAGCATCTTGCAAGGTAACGCTGACCTGGGTATAATGCACTGGATTGTTTTTACAGTATTTACAAGTCAAGTCAAATACATTTATATAGCGCCAGATCACAACAATAATTCTCATGACACTTTAACATGTAGAGCATGTCAAGACCATGCTCCTTACAGAAACCCCATGAGCAAGCTTGCGCTTGGCGACGGCAGCAAGGAAAAAAACTCAAATTCAACAGGAAGAAACGTAGAGCAGAACACTGGCTCTCGGTGGGCAGCCATCTGCCACCCACCTATAAATAGGTCCTGGGTTATAAACAGCTACTTCTGTGCCACTATTTAGAGGAACCACGGGACAGGAGACAAGTGATACCCAGCGTATGATTTATTGAGATAAACCGCCTCTTGACTGATCATCATTTGGGCTCCTTGGCCTTGTTTGAAGGCTCAGGACATCTCTCTCTCCTAACCTCTATGCCCCATTCGCCCTTTGCCCCGAATCTTTTCGGGCTTGTTTAGCTGTATCACAGTCCTACCACACTCTGGGGAGTAAAGCAGTTCTGCTCCTTGTTAACCACTTTCAACCTGGTATCCAGGGATGTCGGGCATAGTGACAATAGACTATCTACAAGCTGTTCTTTGTTGATTCCTTGTTTCCCCTCTACACCAAATCACACAGAATGTCCGCCTATTATGACTTGCCCAGAATACTAGTGTAAGGGGTCAGGACCTGTGGTTAAGAGGACTTTACAGTGCAATCCAGCCGTTCACTTTTCTTTCTTTCTTGCTGCTGAAGAAGCCAGTGACCAAGGCAGCTGTGAGGGAGGATTAGACAGACAGGGAGAGAGAGAGAGGGAGAGACATGGAAAGAGAGAGAGAGAGAGATACCAACGAGTCACGGTAAGCCAGACAGATGCGCCGGGCCCAAGGACGGCAGGCGGCGTGGCGGACAGGAAGACGGCGTGGGCGGAAAAGAGAAGAGAGAAAAAGAATCCGGGGACAGAGAGAGACGTGGGCCAAGAGGAGGCAGAGAGAGAGAGAGAGAGAGAGAGAGAGAGAGAGAGAGAGAGAGAGAGAGAGAGAGAGAGAGAGAGAGAGAGAGAGAGAGAGAGAGAGAGAGAGAGAGAGAGAGAGAGAGAGAGAGAGAGAGAGAGAGAGAGAGAGAGAGAGAGAGAGAGAGAGAGAGAGAGAGAGAGAGAGAGAGAGAGAGAGAGTGTGTCAGGTCAAGGCGGAGAGTGAAAATGGTGGCTAGTCGAGGAGGAGGAGAATGTCGCTCGTAGACCTAGCCCGTGTCCCGGATCAGCACCTCCTCTCCTCTCCTCTCCTCTCCTCTCCTGTCGTGTCCTAAATGACTGCCTCGCTGGGCTCATGAATAACATGAACCGTCCGCCTACATATCATCAGGTCGGCGCGCCACACCGTCGTACGGCGAGGCATAAACCAGACTTAATCCTTCCTCTCGTCTCTCTCTCACTCCTTCTGTTGGGCAGATTACAGTCGCTGGGTTCTTCCATGTTAACACTCACCCTGTTGATCTCCACGGTGCACACACACACGTGTGTAGACTGTGTATCCATGCACGCATGCACGCACTGTGCACGCACGCATGTATGCATGCACAGACTCATGCACGCACACATACTCATTCACAAACGCACAGACGCATGCACATAGTGCAGACAAACCTGTCAGTCAGACTTAATCAAGCTCCTCTCTCTCTCAGGACACACTGACGTCCACTCACGTACTCAGCGCACGCACACATGCACACATGCACACCCGCACACACACACATTCGCACGCACACACGTAGATTTCCCCTCATGTACTCACCGCACCTACGCACACATACACACGTGCACACCCGCACACACACACATTCGCACGCACACACATAGATTTCCCCTCATGTACTCACCGCACGCACGCACACATACACACATGCACACCCGCACACACACACACACACACACACACACACACATTCGCACGCACACAGATGTCCCCTCATGTACTCACCGCCAGGGACGTGCTGGCCACTGGGAAATTCGGGAAAATTCCAGAACGGCCGCGCCATTTACGGGCCGCCAGGTGGCTGGTGGGCCACCAAAAAAAAAATAATAATAAAATTTTTTTATTTTATTTTTTTTTCAAATTAATATTATTTTTTTTCTCCTGTTATAGGATTATTACGGTAATTTCCGGGTCGCGCGGCCCAATTATTAGTTACGTTACTGTTTGGGAAGTTTTGGCTGGGTTAAACGCCCCCCCCCCCCCCCGTTGACAAAACGGTGGGCCGGTTCAAAAAATCCCAGAGCTGCATTTTGGTCCCAGCACGCCCCTGCTCACCGCACGTACTTACACACACAGACAGACAGACAGACAGACAGACAGACACATTCGTGCATGTGCGCACACACACACACACACACACACACACACACACACACACACACACACACACACACACACACACACACACACACACACACACACACACACACAGATGTCCACTCACATACTCACTGCACGTACTCACACACACACACACACACACACACACACACACACACACACACACACACACACACACACACACACACACACACACACACACACACACACACACACACACACACTCGCACACACACATTCGCACGCGCACACACACACACACACACACACACACACACACACACACACACACACACACACACACACACACACACACACACACACACATCCAGGGGTGTTAAGGTGAGCCGCGAGGTCTCTGTAATCCCCATGTGTGCCACGAGGGACGTGAGAGTTTGAATCACTGAATAATAAGACCAGGGAGAGGAGGTGGAGAGGAGGTGAAGAGGATTTGGGGGGACAGAGGAGGGTTTAGGCGTAACCTAAAAATAGCCCCAAATCTCAGAGTGGCTCCTCTAAAGTCACATTTGCCCCGAGCAAAGGATTTGAGGTCCTCTTGAAATAAAGGATTCACGGTGAGCTCTCTCTTGCTCTCTCTCTCTCTCTCTTTCTCTCTCTTTCACTCTCTCTCTCTAAATGGTTCTCTCCCCCTGCCTACAAAGGGCTGCGGCAGAAGGAGAGAAGGAGAGAGGGGGAGGAGGATACAGAGAATGTCTCTCTCTTCTGGTAACGCCGCTTAAGAGGAACCGTTGAGATTTGACATGGCTTCATGTGGTATTGATGGTATAATTTTCAAAGTAATGAGTATAAATGGGTGTTTGAGAGGGTTTCAGGAAGCATCGCACAATGTTTGTCTTTCAGCCAACAACGGTCATGTACACGAGAAAACGGCAGCCAGAGGGCTGCAGGCTATTTTTAGGCCTATTTTTTATTTTTGTTTTGTCTTTTGTGTTTTTTTCCCATTATCCCTCACCACACAATACGCTATTGAATTGACCCGTCACAGTATACAGCTCAAATTGGCTTGGCATGAATTGGTTTCATAATAGTGGATTATGCCACGTGAGAGAATTAAGTGAGTGACTTATCCGTGATTCATAACAGTAGCACTGTTACACGACTAGCGCTACCACCGAAAATAATGTTAGTCCATACACACATTTCCACCCACCGTCCATCTGAGCTATGGGACTACTACAGATCCCAACTACAGATCCCATAGGATCTGCTAATAAACAGCTATTAAACAGCTTAGATTTTGGAACAGTGAAGAATGGTCAATGCCTGTGTGCAAAAGTCTGTTGAATAGTAGGGTTAGTAATCGTAAACCTACCCACAATACCTGTGATTTTCCATCCATAGAAAAGGTTTTTTTTTTTTAATGATTTATTTTGGGCCTTTTTATACCTTTTTTATCGATAGGACATTAGGCTGAGAGGAAATGGGGAGAGAGAGATGGTGAGTGACATGCAGCAAAGGCCATCGGGATCGGGACTTGAACCTGCGGCACGCTGTCAGGCTACAGTGTAGCCCAGGTGCCCGGACCGCTATGCCAGCGTTCCGGGCCAGAAAACTTAAAATGCCTTACACTTGACTTTTTAGATAAAATAGATGACATCTATGGCCATTATGATGTGTTCTCAGGTCATTTTTCTTTTTGTTCCCGTCACTCAGGGAAGATAAATTCAGCACTCTAGCACTTTCAAAATCAAATCCTACTGGAGGTCACAGTGAAAACACACACACACACACACACACACACACACACACACACACACACACACACACACACACACACACACACACACACACACACACACACACACACACACACTCCTCCTGCAGAGCCACGCTATAGAAAAATAAAATAAAAAATGTCCAGTGTTTTCTCAAATAATGGCATGCTCTTTGTCATAGTGAATAATAGATAAACAAAGAAAACTACTGCCCCCACATAAACTTTCAGTGTTAGCCAAGTCTTTGGATCTACAGTAGATGGAGGAAGTGTATAATATAGTTTATCCATAAGAGTAGTGCAGCATGTGCAAAAAAGTATGTGTGCAACACTTCCATCAAGAAAATATTTTATACTGGTATACAGTATGTATTGGTTCTCAAAGTTCTCCTTGGGGGGGTACCAGGGGGTCCCCATATTATTTTTTTAATATAGCGTAATTTCAACCACTTTAACCATATTTCATACTTGGCTACTTGGCTATTAAAAAATAGCAGATACAAAAACTGATCTACAAAGAACCACTGCCATATAATGTAAGCATGCAAGTCCCTGAGCGAGCCATCCGGTGTGCGTGTTGGATGTGTGCACATCTGAGCATAATGTGCAATATCTGCAAATATACATCACGCACGTTGGAAATTGAGGCGTGGAGGGCAGAATGAATTAGGCGTACCGCAGTGCAGCCAGAATATACTGTAGCCCATACTAACATCATGTGCACATATGTATCGTTGCTGTCGGGCAGAAACCTCTTATCTCCATATTCAACATTTGTGTGTGTTTTCATAAATTAACGCTCTACTTGACCATACCACAGCGCCACATAGAAGCGTCAAAAGTAGCAGAGCCGCAAGCTCAAAACACAGCGTGAAGCGACGTGTTTTGAGCTTGTCGATCTGCTATTTTTTTTATTTGAATCCTAAAAATAACAGTTTTGGACATATGGGGTTTCCACCCGACAGAGACAACATGCAGTTTGATGCACACAAAGCACTGGATACAGCCTAATGTTGACCTAGTTAGCCAGATGTTGGTGTCAAATGTAGCCTTTCATAACCGCTGTTTCCGTCTCGCATTATATGAAATTAAAGCCGGGGGCATGGCTCCTCCCTTTTTTGTTATTTTTTCAAATGAATTTGAACTTTAAACAGGGAAAACCCCATTGAGACAGAGGTCTCATTTGCGAGGGTGCCCTATTAACAAGCAAATCATATAATCATAAAAAAGAAGAATAAAAAGGTGAGAAAACATAATCATTAAAAAAAAACAAATAATATTATCAGACGATTTTAGCAACATTATTTAAAACACACAGTTCTCGACTTCAAATTATCACATCACAGAATGCTCTCAGTGGGATCCAATTTGAATGTCTCTTGAAACACATTCCATGCTATACTAGCACAATAAATAAAAGCAGATTTTTTCAGAGTTCTGTGTTTACTCAACAATAGCCAGCCAATCCTGAGTGTCTAGTAATTACTAGAAAGCCATGTAATCAAAGATGTCAGGTAAATAGGTTGTGTACTTAAGATGGCTTAATAAATAAACTAGGACTGCAACTATCGGGTTTCAGATGATAGAAGCATGTGCAGTATAGCGTTTTAAATGCGGAAGTCTTACAATACTAGATTTGACCACCAGGATATGGCAGCGGTCCTGGTAACTTGGTACAGTACGATTGTGTCCTGGATGTACCCATTGTGAAGGAGGAATGGGCTAGCCACTAGCAGGTTCTTTACACCTGGTTACATTACTGGATTGCTACCTCTCACCATTTTACAGTCCACTGGCGCTGACAGCTGGCACCGTGACGTCCCAACCAACACAAAATACTCAATTTGGCTCAACATTTGGTTCACAGACCACCTAGAATTGGTTTGTGTAGTGTGGGTGTGTGTGTGTGTGTGTGGGTGTGTGGGTGGGTGTTGGTGGGTGTTTGGGGGGGTGGGTGGGTGTTTGGGTGCATTAGAGGGATTCGATTTGGTTGAGAGGTGCTGCGATGGAGCCAAGCTCTTGTAATTTGAAAAAAATGTGTGTCTGCCTGCATGTAGTTATGTCTGTGTGTGTGTTCTGTAGGCGTGTGTGTGTGTGTGTGTGTGTGTGTGTGTGTGTGTGTGTGTGTGTGTGTGTGTGTGTGTGTGTGTGTGTGTGTGTGTGTGTGTGTGTGTGTGTGTGTGTGTGTGTGTGTGTGTGTGTGTGTGTGTGTGTGTGTGTGTGTGTGTGTGCGTGCGTGCGTGCGTGCGTGCGTGCGTGCGTGCGTGTGCGTGTGTGTGTATGTAAGTGCCTAAGTGCGTTCCTGCATTAGAAGGATTCTATTTGGTTGAGAGATGCTGTGATGGAGCCAAGGTCTTGTAATGTAAAACAATCTATGGAGGATTTGTACGTCCTCACATCAACTTGTGTTCGTTCCCCAAGCTCTACAGCTCAGTGGCTGTACTTGCATTTGTTGCCTGGCAACACAAGTTGTATGGGCAATCATACAGGAAGTACTAAGGCCTTTTGAGCTTGTAGATGTTCTAAATATCGGCTTCGATATATTTTTGGTTATTTGCCCAGCCCTAATGCACAGCGATGAATTACGATTCGACGTAATTCGGATGGCGCTAAGTCGGCTGAAGCGGACTTCGCAATGGTCGACACGGGGACTCGCTCGTCTGACGGCTCGCTCACACACGCACGCACGCACGCACGCACGCACGCACGCACGCACGCACGCACGCACGCACGCACACACACACACACACACACACACACACACACACACACACACACACACACACACACACACACATTACTGCATCACAGCTATAGCACAGCTATAGCTGTGCTATCCTACTATAATTCTAGTAACCTCTGTAGTGGTGGTGAAGCTACCCGGTTCTCCTCACTGGCTGGACCAATTGCTCTGATTTTGCACACAGCCATTGACCATTACCATCTGAACTTAACTGTGAAGCCCGTTTTTCAATTTCATCAAATCTCAGCTTCTTATTAGCGTTTATGTGTCAAACAATGTCGCCTCCCGGGTTGCCAGATCATGTGCGCATATCCCCCCACGGATGCGCTGCGCCGACCGGGTATGGTCTAGTATGTATAGCTTTGCGAGCTTGGCTTACCAAGGCGGAATCAAAGTGCTAAGTATGTAGCATGTGGTGGGGATTGGTTATTAGGTAGAGGCTTTGGTCTTTTTCTCCTGGCATGCTGGCATGCTGGCAGTGCGGGGAGGAGGGGGAGGGGGGTCTTGAGGACTTCAAAGCATACAGATTAGCCAATTTGTAGCCGATCGCTGTTCTTTTTTCCTTTTTTGAGTTTGTTGCATGGTTGACTCTTGAGCCCGGGCCGTGTGTGTGTGTGTGTGTGTGTGTGTGTGTGTGTGTGTGGACTGTGGAGAGGAGTGGATAAACACTCTCCCCACCACTCCTGGGGAGCGGAGGACGGGTGGGAGGGGACTTTAAAAAAAGAAAAGTCTTCAAAAGTTTTCACTTATATGCCCTAAATAGGGTCACCGGGTTGAGAGTGGTGGTTAATGGAGGAAGCAAGGAGGAAGGGACCACGGGGTGGAGGAAGTAAGGGAGGCTGTCGAGGAACACCCAGTTGCCACGCTGAGTATTTGAGAAGCGGCGATATCCATCTACCAATCGGCGTGCGGCCATGTTCGCCGAAGGGGAAAAATTATATATTATTGCAATGTTATTTCTCATGCTCTCTCTCCCCCGCTTCGCCGATGATGAAAGGGAGTTACTCATGCGTTCTAATTTGGACAGCGAGCAGGCTTTTCATACGGCCACTTCTATATATATATATTTATATATATATATACTTATATCTGTGTCTATGTGTGAGAGCAAAGGGGAGCACCGCACCCAGGGGCATTATGGGAGTAGGAGCACGTCCAGCATGCACTTAGACCCACTCACAAAGAGGAGAAAAGAGCACACGTGCTCCACGTATAAAGACGCTTGCATACAGGCTGCACACGTACATGGAGACACACTGTAGCGCGCACGCGCACACACACACACACGCACGCACGCACGCACGCACGCACGCACGCACGCACGCACGCACGCACGCACGCACGCACGCACGCACGCACGCACACACTACTATACTTGTGCGGACATCAACATTGTAGGACAGTGATTTCATAAATGCCATTTTTACAAATTTCTTTTGCCATTTTTAACCCTACTCCTAAAGGCAAATATAGCAGATCTACAAGCTCATAGCGCGTCACGCTGCAATACGTACTTAGATAGATCGGCTGTCTTCAGTGGACGACTTTTCAGTGCACGACACCGGCACGTAGTTGACTACCATATATATATAACTAACCTAAACCTAAACCTCTAAATGTCCAATCCTAACCCCAACTTGAGTCTTTTCCTAATTGTAAGCATAACACCAGGACCATTTCTGTTTATACTTGTGGGGACATTTTACCCTCACAAGCACAGTAATACAAGTACACACGCGCACACACACACACACACGCACACGCACACGCACGCGTGCGCGCGCACACACGCACGTTCACACACACACACACACACACACACACACACACACACACACACACACACACACACACACACACACACACACACACACACACACACACACACACACACACACACACACACACACACACACACAATCACAGTTACACATGAGCACATATGCTCTCTCTCTCACACAGTATAGGTCTTTGGTGGGGTCCGGCTGTGCATTCGTGACATCTTTTATTCAGAGTGTTTTCTATATAAGTCTATTTCTAGCAGTGCATCACTCTGTATTCATGAGCAGCTCTCTAGCTGCATGATTTGGGAGAATGCTTTCAATAAACACTACCCCCTATATATATATATATATATATATATATATATATATATATATATATATTAAAGAAATAGAGAAACGAGTCAAAACTGTGATTTTTTTCTCTGCATACATTATCTAATATGTAATAAGGTATTAATTACTATTATTATTTTTTTTAATGAACCAACACCAAAATAGCAGCCGGCAGTGATTCAGGAGTTAGAGCGACGGTCTGGTGAGCAGAAGGTTTGATCCCCTGCTCCTCCAGGCTTAAAGGGATATTTCACTTAAAAAAAAAAAACTTTGGGTAATTTTTTGGCCCATTTTTTTCACCCGGTGCTAATTTCCTAAGTGATCCTGGGCGCTACACGGAGCTCATGCTTCCTTCAGTGCATGAGAGCCAACTGACCTTCTTGTCACATGTCCCTGGTAGGTAGGACGTAGCGCATGGAAGGAACACGTTATTCCAACCAGTTCCCTTCCCCTCCATCAGGCGCCCCGGCTGTCATGGCCGCCACCGTGCCCCCCTTGAGAACCATTTCTGCTGTGGAGGTGGAGGTGGGGGGACGGGGGGGCTAAGGTGGTGGCGTCCTCCTGGATGAGTCAGCGGTGGCAGACAGAATAATTAGAGGTGCGCTCTGAGTCTCCTCCTCGTTAAAATGCTGCACACAGCCTATTCAATATTCAATGAGACATTTTGGGTTGAACGTGCATTTCTTTCACAAAAGGGCATTTTCTGGAACACACGCCACAATCCACCCCCCCCACCCACCCGCTCTGCTGAGGGTGCGCGTGGTTCTGAATTTAGCATTTTGTGGGCGCGTGTGTGGGTACGAAACTGTTTTTTGTACAGTTCCGTACCCCAGTACAGTATTATGCCTGGAGGGCTGTTTTCTAGTGCGCTTCTGTGCTTCTGTGTGTGTGTGTGTGTGTGTGTGCACGCGCACACATGCACGCACACAGGCATATGCTTACAAGGCTGTTTTCATTTCTCTGGCTTTTATAGTGTGCAATGGTAGAATCGCTGGAAGGGGGTGGATTCACCTGGATGGGTCTGATGACTCTTGTGCCCAAAATAGCCGATCTACAAGCTCACAACTCATTGCAGCACAAGATCTGCTATTTCGGGTGTGCGACGCGGCGTGCAACTAAGTATAAATCACCCTTTAGCGACTCACTGGAACACATTCACAGCCTGAGGACACAAAGGGAGATAAATTAGTACAGCCATTGAAAGAAGTAAAAATCAGAACCTCAATGGCTCTAATGAAGTTATTTCCCAACACTCTATTCATTTTCCAGCCATTACCTGAATCAGATATTGAATGACAAATGTGCCATTCAGTATCTCTCCAATACAGCCTTAAAGGACGTTAAAGTGTCCCCATTAGAGAGTACACTCCTTTTTTCTTTTGAAGCACCGCCGCCTGTTTTAAATCGATCGCCATTACGAGGCAAGTTATACTCAGTGGTGGAAGAAGTACTCTGATTGTTTTTTTACCTACATAAAAGTAGCAATACCACAATGTTTCCTGTAGTGTATTCAACATTGTACTTGAGTACAAGTACAAAAGTATTTGTGCCTAAAGTAAAAGTACTCATTGTGCAAATTGTCCCATTTCACAGGTTTTAAAAATGTGTCAATCTTCCAAAAATAGCAGATCTACAAGGTCATAAGGCATCAAATCGTCTATTTTTGATTAACTGAAGTATAAAACAGGGCTTAATTGGTTAATATTACATATATATATATATATATATATATATATATAATATTAATATTATAAATTGGTTAAAGTAACTTGTAACTAAAGTTGTCAAATAAGTGTAGTGGAGTAAAAAGTAAAACATTTGCCTCTGTAGTAGTGGAGTAGAACTATAGTATAAAGTATCAAAAATGGAAATACCCAAGTAAAGTAAAATTACCTAAAAATTTTACTTAACCACTCAAACCCCATATGGTTGAGCGGAGTCCCTCAGGCCGCTAGACTAGTGTCTATTCTGTTTTCTGTTATTGTGGGGAAAGCTTTCGCTGAAAATAGCCGATGGACAAGCTGTGAGCTTGTCGATCTGCTATTTTCCTGCGAAAGCCATCCCCACAATAATGATGGTGGGTTTTCAGTGGTTAAGCGCAGTACTTGTGTAAATGTACTTAGTTACTTTCCACCACAGGTTTTTCGTCTCCCTAATGTACGATATGAAGACGGTGTTTCAGGAGACGGCGAGTCAAAACAAAAGAGGCCGTCTGTCTCGTGGCGTCTCGAGGTTTAATAGAAGGAAGAACACCTTGCAAGGTCGTTATAGGGCAGACATTGTCTGGCTGCCGTCGACACGCCCGTGTGTGTGTGAGGACTGGAGCGCACTTGTTAAGACCAGCATCCGTTATGCGTGTAGGAAATGATGCTGTTGCCATGACCACCGGGAGTGTGTGAGTTTCATCAGTATAGTGGCTTTCTTTTTGTCGCTATGCTGAAAATAACACCAGGGCAGACACACACACAGGCAGGCAGGTTAAATCTTGTAACCCCTTAAGCTCTATTTCAAATGTGGCAAAAATAGCCGATCTACAAGCTCAGAGCGTGTCGCGAATCGTGATGCGGCGTCTTTTGAGTGTGTGTAGATTTTCACTACTTCTCTCTGAAGACATTTTCTGTTTCATGTTGTATGGTTGACTGACAGCTACTGCAGACGTTTTGCGTTCCGTTCCAAGTCAAGTCTTTCAGACACATTAATTTTGTTACAGTTGGTGACAGGATTTGTTTTCTTTTTTTTTTGCTATTTTGCGTGGTTTCAGGTCAGCATGGCTCATGTAGGACTGGTGTGTTCTCTCCCTCCTGTAATGAATGACACAAGACACATAATATCCCATCCTGACACCTTTTTTCTATGCTAGTTTACTATGCAGGTAGGTATGTTAAACTTGTTCATGTTTTTGTTATTTAGATTTATTTTTGTTCTTGATCACAAATGCTGAGAATGTTATTTAGATAGCATGTTGTTTAGACAGATGCTACAGTAGGTTCATTGTTTACCTGGTATCCTAGTTTCTTTGGGGCACTATATTGTTCTCTTTGCGCCGTACTTATGTGATATTTACCCTGTTTGTTGACATGGATTCATGCTCACTCTGAGCTCACACTTCGCTCCAAATGAAAGAATCTGTTGCTGTAAATGCCTAAGTTGTACTAATTGAGAGGGACAAAACGTCAGTATTTACCCCAGCGGCACTCTGCAGGCGCTATAGCCCACTCCGCTACAGAGCTTCAACTTTCTCCATCACCTTCTCTGTATGTTTTTTTGTTTTTTGCTATTGTCATTCCACTCCGTTTTGGCAATGCTACCGAGTGCCACAAATTAATAATACACCTCATATTCATTACACAAATAAAGTGGGAGACGTGTGTGTGCCAGAGGCTTGTTTTACAAATGGATCTTTGGCTGTGCTTAAAGGAGCCACTGGTGCATTTAGCTGAGGTGTAATCACAGGCATCAATACTGGCACTGAGACTAATGGCCGACGGACATCGGCAACAAATGTAGTTGTAGCGCTAATTGGGCAGCTAGGCTATCGAAGGCTGTCTGCCACGCGCAAGCCCAATGCTCAAGTGGAACACGGAGGGTTGTCGGGAAACACAGATTCCGGACAGAAGTGTCCTTGAGCAAAGCACTTAATCCTTGACTGCTCTCCCTCTGAGCCGCCAAGCGGCCGGTGGCATAAGACCATGGTTGTACTGGGCAGCTCCCAGGCGTGAGTTTGTGTAACTCTGTCTGCCTGTCTGTCTGTTTGTCTGTCTGTCTGTCTGTGTGTGTGTGTGTGTGTGTGTGTGTGTGTGTGTGTGCACACGCGTGTGCATGCGTGCGTGTGAGAAACAAATCAGTTAATCAGTAAGAAAACCCCCAAAAAATATTAGGAAAAGGAGAAAAAGGCTAAAATAGTGTCGATTATTTGCTAGCTCGTTAGGGATGGTAAGAAAGCGTGCTAACAAGGTGGATGAGAAATAAACAGATAAATAAATAAGTATGCACTAATGCACAACGAGGTGACCCGGGCCATTAATAAGAACATAATGGAGTAATATATTGGCAGTTTTTAAATTGTCCAGGAATATTTAGTTTGAGGTGTCCACAATTTATATACAATTTTAACCACTTAAATCCTATTTTATACCATGTCGTGTACGGCCGTGGGTGATATGACTTCAAAAGTCATGTATCACAATTATTTCAAACCTTTTCCTCGATTAAGAATTAATGGATGATTATAAAACTAAAATACATGTGAAAATAGCAGATCTACAAGCTCACATCGTGTCACGTTGTGGCGTTTTATGAGCTTGTATATCGGCTAATACCCCAAAATTGGGTGCTAATTGATCATTCTATTAACCTAGTGGAAACCTTGTATCTCCAAAACCATGCTTTTAAAAAATATATATTATTATTAAAAAAAAAAAAAAGAATAGTGAAAATAGCAGATCTACAAGCTCAAAACCTGTCACATCGCATCGCAAGCTTGTAGATCTGCTATTTTCACTATACTTTTGTGCGACACTCTTGTATGTTGAAATAGGACATTAAGTTACGAAAATAAAATGTACGCATGAAATGGAGATTTCACGGTTTCTGCCCGACAACAACGATATAATGACATGCCCAAAATAGTGCTGCCAGATTGAAACTAACAGGCAGCCAAATCAGAAACTAGTTTTTTTTTTTTGCCAGTGGCTGCGGTACAAAGAAAACAATAACGTCTGGAAGGTCTTTGTTCTTGTGTACAAAACTACTTTAACAACTCGTGTCTGGACACGAACCATCCAAATCCCACCAGATCCATAACAAAACTTTTCCACTCGCCCAGACCGAATTAAACTGGACTTTTCTTGACACCCAATCCACTCGGCAGTTGAGACATGTGGACATTGACGGATGACGTGTGTGTGTGTGCATGTGTGTCTGTTTCATCCCCCCAGTGTGTGTGTGTGTGTGTGTGTGTGTGTGTGTGTGTGTGTGTGTGTGTGTGTGTGTGTGTGTGTGTGTGTGACTGTGTGTGTGTGTTCGTGTGCATGTGTGTGTGTGTGTACAGTATGCTTGTATTACTATATTTTTGAGGACCAAACGTCCACTCCACACAGTGTTAGTACAATTTGAGAAACAGACATTGTGAGGACCAGGAAAAAAGTGTTGGTTTTATGGATATTTCTTTTTAATAAAAATAGTAGATCTACAAGCTTGTAGACCTGCAATTTTTCGGCTATACTTTGGCTATTTTCAATGCCGTCCTAAAAGTTTGATGTCCTCACCAGTATAGTAATACAAACCTGTGTGTGTGTGTGTGTGTGTGTGTGTGTGTGTGTGTGTGTGTGTGTGTGTGTGTGTGTGTGTGTGTGTGTGTGTGTGTGTGTGTGTGTGTGTGTGTGTGTGTGTGTGTGTGTGTGTGTGTGTGTGTGTGTGTGTCATCCTCCCAGCCCATAATCCCAAACCAGATTGGTCCATCCTGCTTATTGCCTGGCTCGTCTTGGCCGCGGGCGTGTGTGTGAGTGAGTGTGTGTGTGTGAGTGAGTTTGGTCCTCTCCGCTGGGGACGGAGACGCTGCTAGATTACACGGCCAGAGTTCTACTCCTGTGCCGTGCCGCTGTCACCACTCCGCCTCAAATCTAATAAACACATGTCTTTATTGATCTGCTCCGCCACTCCTCCATGAGGCTTCTTCTCTCTTGTCTTTGGGGTGTTTTTTATTTCTTCCCAATTCTTTCCTCGCTTCCATTCCGTCCGTCCGTCTGTCCCTCCTTCCCTCTGGCTCGCCGGTCACCTGTGTCCCCGTTGTGGCGTCCTAACTTTGTAACTGGAGCAGCGCGTGTTGAGATGAAGGGGAAACACGGTACGGGTGCATTACTGTATGTGAAGGTGTGAGCAATTGTGACTGCATGTGAAATATGTCCACCTGCATATGTGTGTGTGTGTGTAATTTCTAAATATTTTTACAGTTAGGCTTACCATTAAATTGGGATTAGGATTAGGATGAAGCATTTCGAGGTTAGATTTAAGGTTTAAGGTTTGGAGTTATGCCTGAAAGTAGGGGTTATGCGCGTCCAAAATAGCTGCTCTACGTGTTGGTCAGCTTGTAGATGGCCTAGTTTCCGCTTTAGGGTGATCCTATATTAAAATTGGCTATTGGGATGACCAACCGGCCGGCGGGTGGGCGGGCGGTCGGACGGACCACTGCCACTATGACTCAGACATAACCATAAACAAACCCAATACACCCATATGTACTATGTAGGCATACATGGAGATCCTGTTGTCCAGAGCCACAGATCCGACCGCTATGCCCATATATGGTCATGTGCATACGTGGGACCAACCGACTTCAAACTCTGCACCCGCGCATCGGCAAGGACTCAATCCCATTAAGACCTGGAAAGCATTGTCATTTTAGATTTCTTTGGCTATTCATATATAGCAGATCTACAAGCTCATAGCGCGGCACCAAGTGCCTCGCTATGAGCTTGTAGATCTGCTATTTTTTGCAAAATCGTGAAAATGTGTGCAAATCTTTGAATATCATTTTTTTCAAAGCGAACATTTTTAACTCAAATCTTTGCTTCTCGGGGTCCCTGGAACAAAATATTTTGAGATGGGGGTCCGTGGCCAAATATATATAATTTTGGGGGTCCTTGACATGAAAGGGTTTTGAACACACCAACATACGTTTTTTCAGAAAAGAGTGTGGTGCCCGCGGTCGAGTCGTTAGGATACATGGTTGTCCAGAATTGCCGATCCGACCGACATGCCCATATGTGGGCATAGCGGCCCAAACCTCTGCTGGTTAAGAATGTGCGGAGCATTGTATGTGTATGTGTATGTGTATGTGATCATGAGTTCACTTTTGTGTTTGTCTGTGCGCACTGGCTGAGGCCGATTGCATCTGAAACGGCCCAGCCTCAGAGGAAGGCTGCCAATTTCACCCGCTGTGTTTATCAAGATGGTTTCCATGGCTACAGTACTTCCAGGGCCACACACACATGCACGCACACGTGCACGACACGCGTGTCCCGCCCAGGTGCAAGGGAGCGACGGCCGTCACTGGTCAGCCTTGTCAAGGTTTCGTAGGAGGCGTGTCCATTGAACCTAGACGAGGGAGGGATAGAGAGAGAGAGAGAGAGAGAGGGAGAGAGAGAGGGAGAGGGAGAGAGAGAGAGAGAGAGAGAGAGAGAGAGAGAGGGAGAGGGAGAGGGAGAGGGAGAGAGCAGGGGCAGGGACGTGTTGGAGATGTTGGGATTGACAGAAGCAGTGAAAATGATTGAATCATTCATAGAGGCAGACTGGAGGCTGGGAAGAATGACTGATAGACAGGCAGAAAGAGACAGACAGACAGAGAGGGGGAGAGAGGGGGTTTGGGGGGGCAGAGAGAGAGAGAGGGGGGGGGCAGAGATAGGACAGAGAGAGAGAGAGAGAGAGAGAGAGAGAGAGCGAGCAGAGAGAGTGACGGGTGACAGTGAGAAATACATGCAGACAGCCTATATGTAAAAGGATCACATCTCCTGCTATGCTGCCGTACAATATATTCAGGCTGTGTGTGCAATTGACTGCATATAAACATGTGCTTTTCATACCGATAATCCCTTTAAAAGGTGTATGCCTGACAAAAACATTTGTACAGAGAGACAGCAGGGTTTCTTTTGTACCTCGACTATTCAACAATAGCCGATCTACAACGTTCACAACGCGTATGTGACGCATTGTGAACTATAATGTCATGCCCATAATAGGTAAATGCGGTTAAAAGAATGACTTCTACATCTACAGTCTTAACTCTAGACCTATCTACGTGCCAATGGCGTGCCTCTACTGTGATGTATTATACATACATGCATGATATATTCACTTTTATTCACAGCTTTTATTTGCAATTGTAATAACATGAATAATGCACTTTAAATGCATAATTGATCAAATGTAATAGTCCTCTGCTTGCCCAAGACATTGTCACTCTCAACGCATCATATTTTGACATGTGGTCACTCAGTTACGTTTTGTATGTGATGCTGCCATTGGCGTGGGCCTCGCCTCGGGGCTCAAGCCCACTTCTGATGGCCTGCCTGCCTTCTTTTCAACCAGTTTTTGAAGTTTGACAGTTTGTCAACCTTGCCTTGTTCTCAGTCACAAGACATCACAGACGTCACAGACATCACAGACATCACAGACATCACAGACATCACAGACATCACAGACATCACAGACATCAGAGTACCCTGAATGTTGGAGAATGACTGACTGACTGACTGACTGACTGACTGACTGTTTGCACTGATCTGGACCACAGCTGGATCAGCTGATGTGATGCACAATATGATGCTCACTTCATTACACTCCCACACTCTCTTTCTCTCTCTCTCTCTCTCTCACACACACACACACACACACACACACACACACACACACACACACACACACACACACACACACACACACACACACACACACACACACACACACACACACACACACACACACACACTGGGCAGAGTACAGATCAGATGGGAATGAACCCATGCGGATAAAGACAAAGCGCTGTCGAAAGTGTGAATTGCCGTTAGTGCACTCGCATGCACATACATTACACATACACACATATGCATGCACACTCATGTAAACATATACACGCGGCGCACACACACACACACACACACACACACACACACACACACACACACACACACACACACACACACACACACACACACACACACACACACACACACACGCATCTATGTACACTACCATATGCCACATAACTACACACAATCTTAGCCATCTATTCATTCGTGTCACATTAACTATAGACATAACCCCTATTCCCTCTGCACCACTTCCTCCTTCTGTGTGTACAGTACTGTGTGAGTGTCTGTGTGTTTGGAGAAAGAGGAGGGCAGAGAGTACTGTGTGTGTGTGTGTGTGTGTGTGTGTGTGTGTGTGTGTGTGTGTGTGTGTGTGTGTGTGTGTGTGTGTGTGTGTGTGTGTGTGTGTGTGTGTGTGTGTGTGTGTGTGTGTGTGTGTGTGTGTGTGTGTGTGTGTGTGTGTGTGCTGTGTCAGCAGGAGTTGTCACCCAGACATACAGCATGGGAGGGGTGCTGGGGAATATCATCTGTCTGCACTGACCACACACACACACACACACACACACACACACACACACACACACACACACACACACACACACACACACACACACACACACACAAGATATTACACATATCTTGATATTTGACATGATATGTTTGGTGTTAGATCTGCACTTAACTAATTAAACCCCATTGCCCGGAGTCGGTGTCTTACCACTCCTTTTCCTCCTCTACATTGAAATCACTTCAGCGAAAAAGCTAAAATCTGATAGATTGGCTAATAGGGACACTAGGGTTTGGTAAAAGTCCTTAGAAGAGACATTTGACATGGTGGTGCCGTGCACCGTGTGTGTGTGTGTGTGTGTGTGTGTGTGTGTTTGTGCGTGCGTGCGTGCGTGTGCGTGCGAGCGTGTGTGCGAGTGTGTGTATTTGCTAGCAAGGCTTCCATCTCCTGCAGATGAGCTGCGGTCCCCAGAGGCATGACCATAGCAGTCATTTTAAATAGCCTCAGTCACCAAAGCCATTACACACCTCGTTGGATTAAAAGTGGTCAGGGAATCGCACAGAGGGACTTAGTGGTGATAAAAAGTGAGTGCAGAAGTGTGTGTCTGTGTGTGTGTGTGTGTGTGTGTGTGTGTGTGTGTGTGTGTGTGTGTGTGTGTGTGTTTGTGTGCTGTAAGAGTGCTGTAAGAGCGCATGCGCATATGTGGGAGTAAGGGTTCGTTGTTGGTCATGCGTGTTTGGTTGGTTGTGTGTGTGTGTGTGTGTGTGTGTGTGTGTGTGTGTGTGTGTGTGTGTGTGTGTGTGTGTGTGTGTGTGTGTGTGTGTGTGTGTGTGTGTGTGTCACACTCTACATCAGTGTGGCTGTGAGGAGGTTCTGGGGGTTTTATTGATATCCATATAGCTCCATAAAGCATTTATGTTTGCTGACTAAGGGCTTGTTTGATCACAGATACAGGCTGAGCTCAGTGTATATGTGCGCTCACTGTACTCATGAACGTGGACTTGAATCCTATGCAGGGATTATCTGTTTCTATCCCCTCTAAATATACAATGCAGTGTCTACTTTATGTCGCTGCAGAAACCACCTATCTCCATATTTAAACCTATTGTGTTTTTCCCCCGTGAATTAACGCCCTACTTGATCATACTACAGCGTCACACAAAAAAGCATCGAAAGTGGCAGATCCACAAGCTTGTGTCTCCGAGAAAAATCCACCTTAAAAAGACTGCTGAAAGAGACTTTTGTTTGTTGATGAAATGAAGCAAAGACCGTTAATCAAACACAATGGGCCATCAAATGCTTTGATGACTGATGTGGGGGGAGGTGTTATTTGGTGCAGCATCAAAGCTGGGGGGTTAATGACATTTTGTGTGATCTCTATGATCTCAATCACAAAGCAAAGCAGGACATGCAGACACGATGAGAATGATACACAATGAGACTGAATGCCGTGGAGAAAATGGGAAATTATGTGGATCTCATACTTGGCTCCAATATGCATCTCTGACTTAATGTGACCAGCCTGTGACGTCAGTCATCCATCACGTATCCATGATGTCTGACAGATTTGGTTTCAGTGCAATCACAACCCCATTGTATAAGCTTGTATAAGTCAACCCTATATGGGTTTCTTTTCTCACCTGCACTCATTTTCTGTCTTTTAATAATGCTACCTTTGTACTGTTTTTATTGTGCGAATAAGTACAACTGAAAACTGAAAACATTGACTTCAGGCTTACAGTTAAATTATTTAAAAGTATAAAACATAATGTGAAAAAAACATACTTCTTTGGCCTACTGGCAGTGAGCATAATGAAGTTTGGTGCTGATCGGTCCAGCAGTTTGTGAGATTAGCTCCGGATACACAGCTAAGTATAAATCGGTCATAACTCCAACCCCTAACCCCTAAACCTAACCTCTAAATGCCCAATTGTAGCCTAACCGCTATCCTTTCCCACTTATAAGCCTAACCTGGTCGTAAAATGGTCCTCACAACGTACGTTTCTCAAATTCGAATTCACTTGTAATTATAAGTAGCCTATAGTATTACAAGTATGCACACACACACACACACACACACACACACACACACACACACACACACACACACACACACACACACACACACACACACACACACACACACACACACACACACACACACACACACACACACACACACACACACAGAACGACCCTCTTGTAGGTGACTAGCCTCCGGCAGAGCCACGCCCTAGACATCTATAATGTCAAAACGTTGCTTAGCAACTGCCTCACTCATTTGCTAATTTTCTTGTAGTAATTATTCTCGTGATAAAATTGTTCGTTAAAACCATTTTAATTGGGTGTCTGGTGTAATTTTCACGTTGCCATATTTGTGAAGGGTTTTACGAGAGCAGTAACTCAGGACAAGCTATGGTATAGATTGTCGTTATATCACAGCTAAAGGGCTTGTGGAACAACTCCCCGCACAGCGCCGTAGGTGTGATAGAATGACAAGTTGAGTTATGAGCGACCAGAGAGAGCCGCAGGATTTGGGAGAACGGTTTCGGTAAACAATTCTTCCCCTATAGCAGTGGTTTTTCAACCTTTTTGATGTCAAGGACCCCCAAAATGATATTTATCTGGCTGCGGACCACCCCATCTAAAAAATATTTTGTTTCAGGGATTTTTCAAAAAATAGCAGATCTACAAGCTCATAGTGCGGCACTCGGTGCCGCACTATGAGCTTGTATATCTGTTATTTTTCAATAGCCAAAGTATAAAATATGGTTAAAATGGTTAAAATGATTGTGACGCTATATTAACTAATTTTGCTGGGGACCCCCTGGGACCCCCCCAAGGACCCCTGGGGGTCCCTGACCCCACTTTGAGAACCGATGCCCTATACAGTACATACTGTAAGTGTATGTGCGTGTTTAAAAATGGTATAAAAGCATCACGGCATATATATTAGTTTGAGTCATTGGAAGCCACATATTGCATACATATTTAACGTCATAATGTTAAATAACTGCAGGGAACTGGCCTCATTCATTCCTAATGCCTTTTTTTTCTCACCTGAGAAGAGAAAGGGAGAGAGCGAGACAGAGAGACAGAGCGAAGATAACGCCCAGATAAATAATACATAGATGAAGAGAGAATGAGGGAAAGCTATGCCACTCCACTATCGCCTCCAGGTTATCGTCACTGTCGGGTGGAAACCTCGTATGTTCAGTATTTATTAAACCCACAGACACCCTTAACCGCTTTCACTTCGAACATTTTTCATGAATAGCTGAAATAACAGATATGCAAGCTCACAACGCGTCGGCTATTTGTTATGTTTTCGCACGATACTGTTGTACGACAAAGTAGGGTATTCATTTATGATTTAAAAAAAATGGAGATAGGAAGTTTCTGCCCGACAGCGACGTTATGTAACGCTGCATAAGCTTTGAGAGACACACGGCGGCTATTTCTAGGAACAATTTGATGAAACAAAAACTGACACACAATCACAAAACGTGTGCGCCGCCGCACACACACTGACACAAACACAAAACGTGTGCACCGCACACACACTGACACAAACACAAAACGTGTGCGCCGCACACACACTGACACAAACACAAAACGTGTGCGCCGCACACACACTGACACAAACACAAAACGTGTGCACCGCACACACACTGACACAAACACAAAACGTGTGCACACAGACACACAAACACAAAACATGTACACACAAACACAAAACGTGTGCACACAGACACACAAACACAAAACGTGTGCACACAGACGCACAAACACAAAACGTGTGCACGCAGACACACAAACACAAAACGTGTGCAGACTGTGCACACAGACACACAAACACAAAACATGTGCACACAGACACACAAACACAAAACGTGTGCACGCAGTGGGCGCTTTCAACTGTAGTGGGCTAAGCCCGTAATAAAATAGGGCTCAAGTGTACGGCTCCAACTATCGATGATTGCCTTATTAGTGGCATTTCCATTTAAATACCAAGTAACAAAAAAAAACATTAAAGGGCACAATGTGCCGTAGCCGCCTTTTGGTCAGCTGGACAAAAAGCTTTTGGAGGAGAAATGTTAGGGGCAGTACTGCTCATTATCTCTAGGTGCTCCCATAGCATTTAACAAGCTGATTGCATTGTTTGGAGCCCTGCTAGCATCGCTTTGCTTTCAAGATGCTGAATGCACTGGTGGACAACAGTTAGCATGCCCTGCAGAATGCTAATGATAATATGGGTGGTTACATAAGGACAAATCAAAAAACATATTGTGCCGCTAGTGGGAGAAGTAAATCCTCTTTGGCAAGAACTTTTTCAAAGAAGCACACACTGCCGCAGACACTTTTGTCAATGTTTTTTTTTATACTTGCCATGTAAGATAATTCAGAAATCCCCAATGCGTCTCTGTCGTGGTGGAAACCTGTCCAAAACTCTTACTTTTCAGGATTCATATTCAAAATGAGCAAAAGTAGCAGATTTAAAAGCTCAAAACACTTTGCGTCGCGTTTCGAGCTTGTGGATCTGCTACTTTTGGTGCTTTTGTGTGACGCTGTAGATGATTAAGTAGGGTGTTAAATTAATTTACGAAAAAAGACAAAAGGTTAGAATATGGAAATAAGAGGTTTCTGCCTGCCAGCAACAAATTGATACTTTTTACTTTTGGTAAAGAATCTGAGTAGGTTTTCCACCACTGCTCCTGACCTGGAAACAGTTATTCCAAGACATTTTAAGGCATTACGATACCAAGGTTCCATTTGGTCAGTTCCCCGCTACATAAGCCATATTGGTTTCATGCTGTGTGAGCTCCATATGTTGGCATTAATGTGCGGTTATATGAGCGACCGACATATGAGCACCCATCCATCTTCTATACTCCTCATTACATTGTTGCTGTCGGCCAGAAAACCTCTTATCTCCACAATAACTTTTTGGTTTCAACCCATTAAGACCTGAGGTTCAGAATCAGAATCAGAATCAGGTTTATTGTCACATCACAGGTTTACAAGGTAAAAAAGTGGGTGAAATTCGTTTTTGTACAACACTCCCATCGCAACGTTAAATTCCGGTTCAGATTCTACAAAATGTCTTCTAAATCCCAACAGTTTTTTAGAAAAAAACTATGTTGCTATATCAGTGGTTCTCAAACTTTTTCATGTGAAGGACCCCAAAATGTATATATATTTGGCCGCGGACCCCCCATCTCAAAATATTTTATTTATTTTAAAAAATGTTCGCTTTAAAATAATATATATGCAAAGATTTGCACACATTTTCTCGATTTAAAAAAAATAGCATATCTACAAGCTTGTAGTGCGGCACTCGGTGCCGCGCTATGAGCTTGTATATCTGCTATTTTTGAATAGCCAAAGTGTAAAATAATGCTTTTTAGCTCAAATCAAAAAAGTCTTAAAGGGTTAAAACATAAATTAATGCCCTACTTGATCATACTACAGTGTCACACAAAAGATTTAAAAATAGCAGATCTGCAAGCTCGAAACGCGGCGCGAAGCAATGCTTTTTGAGCTTGTTGATCTTCTGTTTTTGCTATTTTTGAATTTTAATCCTGAAAAGTAGCAGTTTTGTACATATCGGGTTTCCACCGCAACAGAGACGATATAGCTTCCACCTACTGTAGTACATACAGAAAACAATAAAAAGACCAATATTGGAATAGTCTTTTACGAGCGCTCATAACAGTCGGATCTCCTCTTCTTTGCCAGCGAGGGGTTACTGTAGCTTATCGCAAAGTGCTGCTGACATTGAAAAAACACGCGGCCATATCTTGATAAGCTCGTAACTCAGCGACTGATCAAAAAGACGGAGTACTAGATTAAATGGTGACCAGGCAACTGGTCCCAGAAAAAAAAAGTAGAAAAAAAAAGAAATGCAATTACCAGAGATTTAATCAAAATGCTCTCTGGTGAGGATTTATGTGTTCGTTTTCTAAGGGTTCGGTAAAACTACAGACGCTAATTTTTGGAAATGGCAGGTCATAAAGTACCAGATGGAAGATATACACACACAGCTTGATGCTTTTCAGCTTCTTTTTTTTTTTTTTTTACAGTTACTGTATAACCATAGTTGCTTACTACAGCCTTTCTTTACCAATCCTACGACGACACATTTCATTGAATTCTAGGAGCTATAAACTATGGATTACATTATTATCAGTCCTCTCTGCTGCGCCTGTTTTGATTCGATTGATCTCCTAGAGAGAGAGAGAGACAGGCAGAGAGAGAGAGAGAGAGAGAGAGAGAGAGAGAGAGACACACAGAGAGACAGACAGACAGACAGACAGACAGACAGACAGACAGACAGACAGACAGACAGACAGACAGACAGACAGACAGAGAGCAGTGAGCTTCCTTTCAAGATACCAGCAACTGCAGCACCTCTGAAACCAAACAGATAAGACCGTGTTGACCAAGATATCAAAAGCCATGGGAAATAAGCGGACGTCATGAACACACACGTGTGCATCTGGCCAGTGGCTCTCTTTAGACCAGTGGTTCTCAAACGTTTTCGTGCCACAGACCCCCAAATTGATATGTATTTGACCGCAGACGCCCATCTCAAAATATTTTGTTCCAGGGACCCCCCCAGAAGCAAAGATTTGAGTCACAAATGTTCGCTTTAAAAAAAAATACATATATTCAAAGATTTGCACAAGCTTTCACGATTTAAAAAAAATAGCAGATCTGCTCACATCTGCTCACAACATTCGACAACAATAGCAGATCTACAAGCTCAAGACGCATCGCAACGCAGTAGATCGGTTATTAACATTAGAGGGTTTAATTGGTAAGTAAAAGTACCGTAACAATACTCTGTTACAAGTAAAAGGCTTGTATTAAACATTTAACTTGAATAAAAGTACAAACGTTTTGCCGTCAAAAATATTTACTGTAAGTAAAAGTATGCAAAAATGTTCTTATTGAAAATAGCTATAGTATAAAATAGGGCTTAAGTGGTTAATGCGTGTCTTGTAATAATCTAAATCTGCAAAGTAACTAGTAACTAAAGCTGTCAAATAATTGTAGTGGAGTAAAAAGTACAATATTTTCCTCTGGGATGTAGTGGAGTCGAAGTATAAAGTATCATGAAATGAAAATAATCAAGTAAAGTAAAAACTTAAGTGCAGTACTTGAGTAGAATGAAGGGGCAGACTGAATAAATTGGAAACGTTAAAAAAAACAGTAACCCGGATGAATCCGCTAAGCGCTGTAATCAGAAAGCTAAATGGTAAAAGCATGGCGTCTCAAAGCCTGGAGCTGTTTTTAATGTGTCTGGCGTCTGAGGCTTGGTATACAGTATACTAGGTGGGTCGGGAGGGACGGCGAGAGAAGGAGAGAATTTAAATGGATTTGTGACTCATCGTTGCATCATTATTTTACACGCTGTATGGAGAGGACAATTCCTGGAGGTATTTCCAGACAGGAACCCGAGGGGGGGGGGGGGGGGGGGTATTTCTGGTAACAGATAACAACAAAGTTACCTTAATCCATTAAGACCGGGAAAGAATCTGTGTCTTTTTTTTAGATTTCTTTGGGCTATTCAAAAATAGCAGATATACCAGCTCATAGCTTGTAGATCTGCTATTTTTGAATAGCATTTGAGCAAATCTTTGAATGTATATTTTTAAAGCAAACATTTGTAACTCAAATCTCTGCTTCTGGGGGGATTCTACAAATGTCTTCTAAATCCTAGTTTAAAAAAAAATAAAGAAAGTTGCTTAGTGGTTCTCAAACTTTTTCATGTCAAGGACCCCCAAAATTATTTGCATTTTGGCCGCGGACCCCCATTTTTGTTCCAAGGACCCCCCAAAAGTTGTAACAGAGTTAAAAATGTGCGCTACAGAAAAAAAGATATTCAAAGATTTGCACACATTTTCATGATCTTTTAAAAAAAAACTATATTTTTGAATAGCCCAAAGAAATGTAAAATGACACAGATGCTTCCCCGGTCTTAATGGCTTAACGTAGCCTATATTAAATCTGTGTTTCCCCCCCAAAAAAAAGAAACGATGAGATGTTACGGAAAGTTATCTCTAATAGGGTTATTAATGTGTTTAATGTAGGAATTATCCAAAAGAATCAAGACATCAAATGAACATAGGGCATTAATCACTGTTAGCTTGCTAAGTGGGTAATCCTTCATTCGTGCATTATGGTGTTAAAGAACATTTTAAGCCCTAAGACAACTGAGACATGGAATATCTTTGCTGTCGGGCAGAAACCTTTTATCTCCATATTGCGCGTTTTTAATGTTTTGAATGTGAATTAATGCCCTAGTTAAAGGACCACTTCGCCCATTTTCAACTTATCCTCATATAATTGGTCCTCACTAATGCTCATTATATATAACTAGACCATACCCGGTCGACGCATCCGTGGGGGGATATGCGCACATGATCTGGCAACCCGGGAGGCAGTTCGTCCCATAGATGGGCAGCCCCGTAACCATGGCGACAGTGTTTTACACAAAAACGCTAATAAGAAGCTGAGATTTGATGAAATCGAAAAACGGGCTTCACAGTTAAGTTCAGATGGTAATGGTCAATGGCTGTGTGCAAAATCAGAGCAATTGCTCCAGCCAGTGAGGAGAACCGGGTAGCTTCACCACTACAGAGGTCACAGTTAAGTTCAGATGGTAATGGTCAATGGCTGTGTGCAAAATCAGAGCAATTGCTCCAGCCAGTGAGGAGAACCGGGTAGCTTCACCACTACAGAGGTTACTAGAATTATAGTAGGATATGGTACCATTTTTGTCTACCAGTGACATCATCGATGGGGAATCCAAGCGAATAGAAACTGCGGGTTTTCTATTCCTGGAAAGTTAGCATGCTATAATAGAAGACACTGTTCTCGCATTATAAAAAAATATTAATAATAAATTGAATTGTTGAAATAACCAAACCGCCTACCGATGATGTCACTGGTAGGCGGTTTCTGAACTGTCCACAGCCCTGTGAGTAGACAAAAATGTTACCATATTACAATGAGCATTAGTGAGCACCAATTATATGAAGATTGGTTGAAAATGGGTGAAGTGCTCCTTTTAATAAGAGTGTCTCACAACAGTAGCGAAAATAGCCGATCTACATAATCGCATTGCAAACCCAAAAAGTAACCGTTTTGGACATACAAGGTTTCCACCTGACAGGGATGATATGTAGAAAATGAGTAAGCAACTCAATCTTAGGGAAGGCGCCGCTAATATTTTGTACACGTACCTTCGTAGTTCATGCGTGACATCGAGATGAGTCTCATTTAAATGCAGAGCGCTGGGGATAATCCACAAAGTCTGCTTCACACTCTCTAGACGGCTGCAAAACTTGGTTACTGATGGCATCATCAAGAGACACTCGCTTTAGTTTTTACTTTTGTTGGAGACTTTTCTTCTTGCACACATCTATACTAACCAGTACGGGCTGGGCAGTTAGGAAATACATCCTAACTGATATTTAGAACCATTAACCAACTTAATATTGCTTAAGTTGCTTAATATTCAAGAAGCAGTTTAAAAAAAAAAAAATCATCACCGATTACTTAACTCTATAATATACTTTGTTGCACAATTGTGTCTCACCGAAATAGCCCATCTGCAATCTCACAATGAGTCCCATCGCGACTCATTGTGAGCTTATAGATTTCCCCCCAATAACCGTTCATTAATCGTAATCGAGGCAAAAGTTTTAAATAATCTTGATATTGATTTGATGTAATATCGCCCAGCCCTACTAACCCGGCCCAAAATACATGAATATACTAATACATAGGTGGTTCCTGTGTGAGTGGACCTGTTGGACACACACCCATCAGAAAAACTCTGGAGATCTAAATGATCAAACTTCATGTACTCATGGACTCATAAAGACATTATGGTTTCAATTTCCAGTTGTGGTAGCTTCAGTTTGGAGATGATTGCATGATTTCAAATGCCATGTGGCTTTATTTGATTTTTTACACGCCAGCTCCCATAATTAGGTGACTGACAGCATTACATGAATGTGTAGTTTATCCATGCAGGACCAGAGGTTATCAATATGTGAATAATGTCCAAGAGAGCGTACATCCAACAGTGTTATATTGTTGCTGTTGATCATCACACAAAAATAGTGAAAATAGCCGATCTAGCTTGTATATTGGCTGTTTTCACTAAAAACATAATATTTATAAAAAAGGAACTGTTTTGGACACATTAGGTTTGCACCCGACAGCAACGATTTGCTAAAATGCTTCTTTAAGAATGGAAGCATTCGACGTGACATTGTTGGGTTTACATTTATCCAGGCTATCTTTCTTTCTCCCATTTGTCGATGGCCTCTCCCCTACAACTCCACATTCTGATGGTCTGTTTTCCCGTCCTTGCCTCCGGCTGCAGCCCTCGTCGCGCACACCATCAGGTGATTCTATCCTTGGTACTAAAATGTAAGGCAACGTGAACTAGAGAAAGAGACACCGAGAGAAGGATTCAGAGTACGATGGCTGTGAAGTTGCAGCTGACCTACAGATTTTTAGGAAAACAGAGAGAGATGCGTAGTCGGGGAATGACAGGACGAAGACTTTGCCACGATTCGGACAGAATTAGAGGTGCAACAGTTAAAGTACAAAAAAATTGACCACTATAAACAATTTATCGATTGTTGCAGCCCTAGGCAGAATCGTTGTTTTCCCAGTAAGTTTGCACTATGCAATATGACTTTTATTTTGTGTTTTGCTGAGGTGCAGTATTAACACTGGATGTTGAAAAAGAAATGCCTGATGAGGCACAGAACACTGAGTTAGAATGGCTGAACATCGATTTACCGTATACAGCTCAAACCCAGGAGAAACTGATAAACTGTCAAGTCCAGTTTATTTGTTTATCACATGAATCCCATCGTCCCTTTTCTGGTCATAATAGCTGAAAGATTTGTGGAAATAGGTGAACTTTCAGCAAAACATTGCAGACCTTGTAGATCGGCTATTTTCAAAGAAGAGATTTGGTGTAGAGGGGAAATAAAACGTGGGGGCCAAGTACGGCCCCCTGGCAAACCCTAGTCAGCAAAGTATATAGTCTCTGTCGGGTGGAAACCTCATATGTCCAAAACTGTTACATTTCAGGATTCAAATTCAAAATTTGCAAAAGTAGCAGATCTACAACCTCAAAACTGGTCGCTTTGCGTCGTGTTTCGAGCTTGTGGATCTGCTACTTTTGATACTGCTGTGTGACGCTGTAGTGTGGTAAAAAAAACACAAAAAGTTTGAATATGGAGATAAGAGGTTTCTGCCCGATAGCAACGATACAGGATTTAAGTGGTTAACATGATATGCTTTGGATTCTTCTCTTTTTTTGTATGTGTGTGGTGGTCCATAAATAAAATCAATCATACAGTTACAGTCTCAAAGCGCTCTACACGCCCCCACACTTAACAAGTGAATAAAAGACACCCGGTACCCTTAGACTCGTAGACGCCGCGAACGCTTTTGATATTATCAAGTGGGCCCTGTTCCAGAAAAGGTTGGAAACCACTGACTTTTAGCGGTACTGAATAATTGTAACCGAACTCCGTCCTGCCCCGCCCCCCCGGAGGCAAACTAACAAACACAATACAGTCAGCATTTTATGTTAAACATCATACGCCTTGTTTTGTATGATCAGAACACAATTATCCATCCGTGGCCAGCAGACAACAATGGAATGCTGACAGCAGCAGATTTATGTTCCGCTCTGTGATGCCATTTATGAATCTCTCCCTGTGGATCACACACACACACTTTTGTATTACTATACTTGTGAGGACATGATGGGGATTTTATGAATTTGATATTTTTTCTTCTTTGCCATTTTCAACCCTAAGTCTAAATAGTAGATCTACAAGCTGACGTGTAGATCTGCTATTTCCGGTGCACGGCATGGGGTCACACTTAAGTATATTTACAACCCCTAAACCTAACCTCTAAATGCCCAATTGTAACCTAACCCCAACCTGAATCCTTTCCCCAATGTAAGCCTAACCTGGTCTTAAAATGGTTCTCAGAACGTTATTTTCTAAAATAACACACACACGCACACACACACGCACACGCACACGCACACACACACACACACACTCTCTCTCTCTCTCTCTCTCTCTCTCTCTCTCTCTCTCTCTCTCTCTCTCTCTCTCTCTCTCTCTCTCTCTCTCTCTCTCTCTCTCTCTCTCTCTCTCTCTCTCTCTCTCTCTCTCTCTCTTCTCCACAAAGTATAAAGTCGAGGCCCGTACCAACATCTCCCTTCCCATCATCCATTCCTTTCTCTCGCTCCATCTCGTTTATCTCTGTCATCCATACTCGTTATTTAATCCCTCCGTCATCGGCGTGGAAGGGGAGCGATGAAGTGCTTACTTTGCATGTCGTCCTCAACAGAGGGAGACAGCAAAGAAGACGAACCAGAAAACAAGAAGAGGGCGGTTCGTGACAGAAATAAAACGGCGGACACACGGCGCTGCGTCGTACTGGGGGATTTGGCCTTATACGAGAAGCCATGGACTGGCATCATTACCTTGACTTGTTAGGTTTCATCAGGGGCGCGCTGCTACTCATAAAAC